>NW_007180261.1:54565-97989 GCF_000164805.1 Carlito syrichta
TTCTTGGAAGATTGAGGTAGAAGGATCGCCTGAGTCCAGCAGGTCAATGCTGCAGTGGCTGTGATCATGCTACTGTACTCCAGCCTGAGTGACAGAGTAAGACTCCGACTCAAAAAAACCCAAATATTTTTGTACAATTACCTTCATGAAATTTTGAAATTTCTGCAGAATTTTGAGATATCTCAGGATAGATTCGTAAAATGTGTTTGCTGAGTCAAAGGTGTATGTACATTTTCATTTTGTTACCCGCTGAAATTGTCCTCCAAAAAGTGGGTTCTAGTTCATTCTTCTGAATGGTGTGTAGGAGTATCTGATTCTCTGTACTCTCACTAACTGTGAACATGTTCCATCTCTTAAATTTTTGCCAAAAAGAGTGTCTGAAAATGGGACCTCCTTGCTTTTTAGTTACATTTTTATGATTTTTAGTGGGTTTTGTGTCATTTCCTATACTTAATAGTCACTTACCGATTCATGTCTTTTGCCCATTTTTTTGGTTGAGTTATTCATACTTTTCTTACTGGCATCTCGGAAGTTATATGAATTTTAACCCTTTGTCAATGGTTATTTTGAAAGTGTTCCACAGATCTCTGTGGGTTTCTTGGAGAAGTAGCCTGGCTGGCTGTGTTCTCCATGACCTTACCTCCTCTTCCTCTTCTCCAACCACACATAAGCACTGATCAAGCAGAGTGGCCCAATTTTTACCCCTATTTCATGTTGAGCTTTTGAGTTTGAGATTAAACAAAGGTTTCTGGGGATAAAAAGACATCTACAAAACATTGCTACGGGAAAAAGAGCTCTCGATTTGTAATGAAGTGATCTGTCTCAGACTCTAGAATTTAGCATTTTTAAATTGGAAGAGTACTTAGAGAATAAATGTTAGTTTTCTATTTTATTAAAATACCCACATAATATAAACTATTTAATTAATATATACTGATACAAAGTTGTAAAGAATCCCATAATACCTTAATAGTAATATGTGTTTTATTCTTTACAATAGCTTCAACAAACTAGAGATACACATATATGTCTACAAACAATGCTCAAGGCTTATGATTTATTATTATTTTGATGTTTGTTTATTTTTTAATTTATTGTCTGTTAATTTACTTAGTCCATAGATGAGTACTCATCTGAGGACTCTGCTAACTTAAGGCCCAGCAATGATCTGCTGTGCACAATTGTGAACCACTGAACTGGACCAAGCTTTCAATTCTATAAGTAGAGAGTGAATCTTTGTGGGCACTCAGCTAGTTAATACCAGGGTGGTGCTCAGATCCTTAGTGTCTTCACTCTAGCACAGTGTAGTTTTCCCCACTTTACCATTCTTTGCTGGTAACCTTGGGCAGATCATCTTAACTGCTCTGAGCTTTAGTTCTTTCTTCTCTCTTGTAATGAGCGTAATAATGCTTTCATTGATATCCTAACTAGGATGGAGTTGGAGGGATAATGGCTATTCTTACCCTTTGTGAATAGCTTAGTATCTTACAAAATTGTGAGAAATTATTCAGGTATCTATTTTCATTTATCATGGTGTTAAAAGTGGGATTGCTAGTTTGAACAGTAACTGCAAAAATTAAATGTGTTTTGATGTTAGCATATTTCCATATCATGTAGGTCAGAGTTAATATTTTATCTCGAGTCTTTTCTGAAATAGTCTTACTTTTTTCCCAGTTTCATTTTTTAGATTTGAAAGAAAAAAAAGTTATAACTGTGGATCTTGTTTTTTTCATTTTCTCTGAAATAAAGCAATGACTAAATGGTCAAGGTAGTAGCCTGAGGGCATTGTTTTGCATGTGACTTTCTATGTTAGTTAGGATCCATTTAAGGAGCATATTACTTATATTATGTGAGGTTTAACTCTTCATTGTAATTTATTCAATCGGTGTTAGAAATATACATTATTTATTCTGTCAATCCCAAGTATATAATATTAAACAACTAAATTCAATTTAAGAGACTTACAATAAGCTACCACTTTCCTCAAAGCAAGGAACTAGGATGTTCTAATTGAACCTTCTTCTTTTATATATAAAGACTAAGTCTCAAAAAAGGAAAAAGACTTCTAAATGACACCCAACGAATATCTTTTCCCTCTACCTCCCAGTAATGAATACCTTTTCCCTCTACCTCCCAGTAATGAATACCTTTTAAAATGTATATTGTATACAGATAAGTTTATAAAGTAAACACACTCTTATAACCACTACTCTAGGAAGAAAAGGAACACTAGCGGTTCACTACTTCGGAAGCTTCCTTTATGCCGACCTGACTTTCTTCTTTCTCACTGACAATGACAATTTTAACTTATAATGCATATTAATTTTAACTACTTTTGTTGTATATGCTTTTATGCAGTTTTCTTTTATTCTATTGTGTTTGCAAGGTTCTTCTAAGACTTGAGGTTTAGCCATAGCTTATTTATTTTCTTCGGGAAGTTTTATAATTTTAGATTTTACTTTAGGTCTTTGATCATTTTGAGTTAATTTTCATATAAGGTGATCAAATTTTGGATCAAGATTCTTTTCTTCCCATATGAATGCCCAATTATTCTACCACCATGTGTTGTAATTTAATTGACCTTTTGTGGGTTGTGAGCTATATGAATGATATGGACCATATGAACCATATGTGGATCTTTTTCTGGATTTTCTGTTCTGTTCAGTTTATCTATATGTCTGTCCATTCTCCAGTTCCCACACTGTGTGAACAACTACCATTTTGCAGTAAATGAGGTAATGTGATTTGTTCTCCTTTTTCAAAATTGTTTTGGCTGTTCTAGTTACTTCACCTTTTCATATAAATTTTAGAATCAGTGTGTCAATTTCTACAAAAAATTCTGCTGGGATTTTGGTCAGAAATGTGTTGATTCTACGGATTAGTCTAGGGAAAATTGACATCTTGACAATATTGAATCTTCTAGTTCCTGAGTACAGCATATCCTTTCATTTATTTAGACTAAGTTTTAATCATTGTTTTATTAGTTTTCAGCATAGAAATCTTATATATGTTTTCTAAGATTTATAATGGAATGTTTTATGGTTTGGGGTGCTTTTGGAAGTGGTGCTTTATTAAAAAAATCAATTTTCAATTATTCACTGCTACTATATAGAGATAACATTGACTTTTGTATATACACTCTGTGTGCTGTGACCTTGATAAAATCATTTATTCTTTTTTTTAATTTGGGGAAGATTTGATGAAAAAAATCTTGGTTTCTACTAATAGAGATAGTTTTATTTCATTCTCTTATATCCATGCCTTTCTGTTTAATGCACTGGCTAGAACTTCTAGTTAGACATTGAGTGGAAGTGATAAAAGTGAGCTAGCCTTATTCCCAATCTCAGGGGAAGTCACTGAACTGAATCTTTTTCAATTCATTATAACGTTAGATGTACGCTTACTGATAATTGTTCTTAATCAAGTTGAGGACATTTCCTTTTATTCCTAGTTTTTAGAGAGTTTTAATCATGAAAGGATATTGGATTTTGTCGCTTTTCAACATTAGTTGGTATGATAATGAAATACATTTAATATGTTGGATGATATTGATTAATTTTTAAGTATTGTATCAGCTTTGCATTTTCAAAATAAACCCTGCTTGGATATGTTGTACAATTCAATTTATGTGTTACTGGATTTAGTTTGCTAGTAGTTTGCTGAGGATTTCTGTGTCTATTTTATACTGGTTTTATTTTGTTTGGATTTGATATCAGGACAATGCTAGCATCATAAAAGGATTTGACAAGTGTTCCCTCCTATCTTATATTCTGGAAGAATTTGTAGGAAATTGATATTATTCTTTAAATATCTGGTAGACTTTACCAGTGAAGCCATATGGACCTGGAATTTGCTTTGTTATAAGACTTTGTCAAACACATTTAATTTATTCTTAAGTGAACTTTGACAGTTTGCATCTCTTAAAAAACGTGTTCCTTTTCATCTAAGTGGATGAATTTATACACACAATGGCTATTTATAGTATTCCTTTACTATCATTTTAATGTCTGTAAGTACTAGTATATTGTTTCCCCTCTCATTAATCATATTTAAAATTAATGTCTTGTTTCTTTTTTCCCCCTTGGCAGTCTGGATAGAATTTACCAATTTTATTGTGTTTTTAATTTTAAAAATGTTTTTGATTTCATTGATATTTTCTCTATTGTTTTTCTGCTCTCACTTTGTTGATTTGTTTTTTATTATTTTATTCCTTTTGCTGACCTTGGGTATAGTTTGCTTTTTCTATTTTCCTAATGATTAGTTGTTAATTTGAGATCTTTTATTAAAAGATCTCAATTTAACTAAAAAGTGCTGCATTCTACAAATTTTGATATGTCGTGTGTCTTCATTTTCATTCAAACTATTTTCTTATTTCCCTTTTAATTTTCCTTTGACCCATGGCTTATTTAGAAGTATGTTATGTAGTTTTCAAATATTTGTATATTTTTTCTATGCCTTTCTGTTATTGACTTCTAATTTATTTCTTTATGCTCTGTGAACATATTCTGTGTAACTTCAGTTCATTTAAATTTTTTAAGGTTTGCTTTATGTACCAGCGTATGGTCTCTCTTGGTAAATGCTCTGCACATTTCAAAAGAATGTATATCCTGCTGTAGTTGGGTGAAGTTTTCTGTAAATGACAATTAGGTTAAGTCGGTTGATAGTATTGTACAAGTTTTCTCTGTTCTTACTGATTTTCTGTCTCTTTTTTTGGTCAATTACTTATACAGGGATACTGAAACCCCCGAATATAATTGTTGATTTGTCTATTTCTCCTTTCACTTGTATAGTTTTTGTTTGTTTTAATAGATGTTGAAGCCATGCTGTTAAGTGCATATGCATTAGGATTTTTATATCTTCTTGACCTCAGAATTGATCCATTTATTATTACATAATATGCTTCTTTAATTCTGAAAATATTCTTGCTCTAAACTCTATTTTATCTGATATTAATATAACTTTTTTTGATTAGTTAACATAGTATTTACTTTTCCAGTCTTTTATTTTCATTCTATCAATGTCTTTCTATTTGAAGTGCTTTACTTTTAGACAGAAAATAGATAGGTCTTACTTTTTAAATTCAATCTAACAATCTGTATTTTAATGTGTGTGTTTAGACTACTTACATTTGATGTGTTATTGATATAGTTAGATTAAAATTCACCATCTTGCTAGCTTTTTTTACTTTTCCATCTGTTTTATTTTTCTTTTCCTGCCTTTCTTTGGATTGAGTATTTTTTATAATTTCATTTGATTTCCACTATTTATTATTTATATTTTTGTTTTTAATGTTAGTGTTTTCCTTTGATTTGCAATGTACATCTTTAATCAGAATCTACCCTCAAATAATATTATACCACTGTCTGAATTATCTCAGTACCCTGCAATTGTTGCTCCCAATTTTCTTGCTATCGTTTTAGCTCTTGTTGTCATTCATTTTACTTGTAGACATGTTACAAACACATTGATTCTAGTTTTGCTTTATAGTGTTATAATTTAGAGTAGTTAAAATAATTTAAAATTTTATTTAGGTTTTTTAAGCTTTTTTGTTTTTGTATAAATCCACCTTTCTGTCTAGTGTCACATTCCTTCTGCCAGAAAAATTTTTTAATATTAATTGTAGTATAGGTATGTTGGAAATGAATTCCATCTCAATTCTGTTTGCCCAAAAGAGTTTCTAATTCTTCTTTATTTTGAAAAATATTTTTACTGGGTAGAGAATTGTGTTGACAGTATCTTTCTTTCATCACTTTTAAGATGTCACTTCATTGTTTTCTCACTTACATAGTTTCTGACAAGAAGTCTGCTGTCAATTTCTTTCTTGCTTTTTATTCAGTGTGAATTTTTGTTTTCTGACTGATTTCAAGAATTTTTTTCTTTATCTGTTTTTTAGCAGCTTGAAAATATGTTTTTCTGGTTTTTTAGTTTATTTTCTGGTTTTACTCTTTGGGAAGTCCTTTAATTTCTGGAATTTTGTGTCTTCAGTTTGCTGTTTGTTCTTAATTTTGGAAGATACTCAGCTATTGTCTGTTCAAATTTTTGTTTGATGGTTTGTTGCCTTGTTCTTTTGCTCTTTTCCTTTTTGTGTTCTAAATATATGCATTCTTAATATTTTCTATAGTTCTTGGATGCTCTGTACTATTATTTTTCACTTTTTGTTTGTGTTTGCATAATTTCTGTTGACCTATTATTAACTCAACTAGTTTTTTCTCCAGTTAGTGAGTCTACTTATGATCCTAAGCCTATTGGAAGTATTTGACTCCTCTGTTACCATCTTATTTTATTTCTAGCATTTCCATTTTATTCTCATAAGACATAATGAGATAGAAGCTCATATCACATAGTCTCTGTCTTTGCAATCATGCATGTTTTCTTCCTTCCTTTTTCACTAAAGCCTGAAACGTTAATCATGGTTATTTTAAATTCCCTGTCTGACAAATACAATATCTATCTTCTTTCTGAGTTTGTTTGTTAGTTGCTTTGTCTCCTGACAGTGTGTTGTTATATTTAGTTCTTTGTATGTCTTATTTTTACTGAAAGCCAGACATGATAGAAGAGACTTAGGCAAATATATTTTATACCTAGAAATGAACATATCTATTTTTTCTGTTAGACCTTTAGTGTGTGGTGTTCGTGTCAGTCTAGTCTGGAGTTGACTTTGATTTACGTTTTTATGTTGTTGTTGCTGTGGTTCCCCTTAATGCATCACAAGTTTCAAATTCTTCTAATGTTACATTTTCTTTGTAGTGGGGGGTGATTTGCCAAAAGGATTTTCTCAGTATCATCTCCACCTTCAGACTTAGATCTCCATTTGTGTCTATACCTCAGAGACAGTCTCTCTTTTGTCTCTCTCCCAGCCCTAGACTGCTGTTACTTATGAGCCAGAGGGACATTCTCTCTTCTGTTATAGCTTCAGTTTTAGGGAGACACTCTGTCTCTGGATCTTAGAAGCAGACTGTTTCAATGATCCTGCCTCCCTCCACAGGACTAAAATTATTTTGTATTCTTGCCCCCTAGCTGCAATGAGTCTTCACTGGTGCCATAAGAGCCACAGCATTTGCTGTCCTTTTTTCCAAGGCCTAAGACCTTTGTTCTGAAGGGAAGATATGGGAGAAAAATCTAGGCATGGCATTCAGCCTTTCTCACAGCTACTGCTGTTGCCCTCCCAGGCTTACGTGGCAATAGACATTTATCAGGACTCTTACCCTACCTGAGACTTTCTTGGAAGCATATGGTAAGGTGTGTGGAGAAAAGCCTAAATTAAATCTCCCTTCTATCTATACTAGCCACGTGTTCTTTTTTTTTTTTTTCTCACTAACTTACAACCAACCCCTTGCAACTGGTTAATAATTTTAGGTGATTTCTTTCTTGCCAATAGTATGACATTCAGAGGCATTTGCCCCAGGTAAGTGAGTGACTCACATTTTGTCTCTCCTCAGAGGCATCTGTCTTCCTTAGAGTTCATGTTATAGCAGTTGTCTTTCTTTCCCTTTATTCACAGTTTTGCTTTATGCAGTTCTAGTTACCCATGGTCAACTGCAGTTTCACAATAAATGATTACAGTACAATTAGATAGTGAGAGAAAGGGCGGGAGAGAAAGAGGGATATGGAAATCACATTCACAAAACTTTTATTACAGTGCATTTTTATAATTGTTCTGTTTTATTATTTGTTATTGAGATTCCTCTCTTTTTGTGCCATTTTTCCTATACATACATGCGTATGATAAAGTTTAATTTAACTTATAAATTAAACTTTATCATACGCATGTATGTATAGGAAAAATCATAGTATATATAAGGTTGTTTTATCCAGAGTTTCAGACATCCACCAGGGGACTTGGAATGTATCCCCCATGATAAAGGTGTGCTACTGTAGTTGGTCACTCTGTAGCTTTAGTTTCCTGGCAAATTCAAGATAAACTGTGAATCTGCAGACTGCCTGCCTTTTTTTATTGTATGGGTGGAAGCAATATTCTTTTCAGTTATTGCCATTGTATTCAGAAGCCATATTTATTCCCAATTCTGTGTAATAACTTATACTATAACCTTTTTTATACTATTGTTAAGAGATATTTGGATTATGTAGGGTTGGATCCATTACTACTGATAATGAGCATATGTGTTTTGATGTGCATACATAAAATATGCTCAAAGGTAAGGATGTGAGAATAGAATTGATGAGTTATAGGAAAATACAGACACAAGTGCACATAAGTATATATACTATATATATTAATTATAGAATATAATTATATGTATAATAATTTTGATAATTATTAATTAAAATGTTCAATGAAATATAACTTACAGAAAAATACACCCATCCTAAGTGATCATAGCACATCATTTAGACTGTAATATGACAGAGCTATAGACAGTCACATCCCCAAATACTAAGAACCTGTTAAATAGTAGACACTTAGAAAATGAAAGGTGAAGGGAAAGTTATTGCCATTAAGGAACCTGAAATATTGAATACAATTTAGAAAGAAAGAGAGTAGGGAGAGAGAAATCATGACTAGGAAAATCAGTAAAAGCACATGGGAGAAGATGCCATTTGATATGGACCTGTAAGTGCAGCAGTACCGATAGTGGCTAAGAACTGGCATCTGGAGATTTGGGCTGAAGTCCTGGCTGGACATGTCCTAGCTAGGTAAAACTCATTTTTCCTTTCTCTAAAATGTGATTAATGGTAATACCAACATCAACGAAATTATGCAGCATCATGCATATTTTAAGTGCTAACTACATATTAGCTGCCACTATCATCATCATCATCATCATCATCATCATCATATCATCCTCATTCCTGTTACTATCCTACATCAATTTTAGAGTAATCTTTAGTGCTTTCATAGAACTTGGTCATAATGTTGGGAAAGAAACCTGTGTCCTTGATAAAACAGTGACATTTGCTGGGGATTTCTGAGGGTTTTGTTTGTTTGTTTTTGCCCTGGAAGAAATCATCTTAGAATCATTCATTAAGGAGTGACAGACACTTAGGTATCACTGGGTCCAAAACTCTGACTTATAGATAAGAAAGCTGAGTCTTGATTATGTACTTATTGAAATCTCTCAGCTATCCTGAAAGTCCAAGTGTTGAGGCATTGTCTTAGTCATCTTTTTATTCCCCACAAAAGTCTGTGTGGTGTACTGAGTGGATCTTGGTGGAAATAAGAAAAGAATTCTTATTCCCTTATATTCCTTCTGGTCTGGTTCAGTGTTGAAGTTAAGCAAGTTTGTAGATATGTTTTGTTTTCAAAATTAAGTGTTATTTATACAGTTGATGATGTAGAAAACAAGAAATAAAGTAAAACCTGGAGAATTTTGGTTACTTTGTTTTTCCTCTGTGTGTTTCAGCTGCAAAAATTCTTCATCGTGCAATACTTCCTAACTCCTTTTATTGGTGTTTGTAGTGCCAGTGGGCAAACAGCATTCTTCATACAACCAAAGAATTCTGCAAGCATACTTCTTGCAGCTAGCATAAACCTGTAATTCCACAATGGTAGCAGTGGTGGATTTTACTTAGTGTTTAATGATGAATGTAATCAGAATATATAAAATCTAAATGCATACTTCAGAGGAATTTGCAAAAAAATGACTAGGAGGGCTTTAAAAAGCATAGTTCAGTTTGTTTCTTTAGCATCTGTGTTTATTTTTCCCTTCTCTTGTGCATATTGAGGATTTTTTAAAGATTATATTTTAAAAACCAAATAAATAGTTTTAAAAATGGTCACTGATGGGGTAGATTAGTGTGCTCTTTGTAGATAAAATTATTAAATAATTCCAAGGACTACCCAAGAGTGACATTTTTCCCTTGTTGGTGGGAAATTTTGAGATTACCCCCATGCCAAGGAGCTAATTATATGTTCTCTCTCTCTCTCTCTCTCTCTCTCTCTCTCTCTCTCTCTCTCTCTCTCTCTCTCCCTCTCTCTCTTTCTCTCTCTGTGTGTGTGTGTGTGTGTGTGTGTGTCGTTGTTTTTTTAGATACAAGGTCTTTCTCTCTCTGTCACCCAGGCTTGAATACAGTGGCACAATCATAGTTCACTGCAACCTCCAACTCCTGATTAGCTTCTCTTTAAAAATTATCAATAAGGACAGAGAAAGAGGAGGGGAATGGGCCCAAATTAATAAAGAATTGATAGCTGATTATGAACAAAAAATAATTTGATTCTACCACTCACTCACTGTGAAGTTTCCTATTGTTTTTCCCAATTTCTGGAGCCAGTTTTAGCAACAGGTGTAGCATTTAGAGCTTATAAACTCTTGCTACAGAGATGTGTGCAGAATCTATGGACCAAATTAGAAAATAGTCTTTGAAAAATGGAAACTATTCCTTAAGTATGTATTTACATATGCATGAACCTATTAGTCTCCAGTGAGATTGACAAATACCTTAACTAGTTAATTACCTTAGCAAATACCTTAATCATTTATTCAATCACCCATATCCCTATGTGTTCTTGAGTAATATCACTTAATGCATGCTTTATTCTGTGCCAGTTAATGTGCTGAGCATTTTGCATGAATGATCTTATTTAATCATCAATAATCTATCAGATTTGTACTATCATTATTCTTTAGTTGATATTAAAATCGAAAAATAGGTTATCATAAATTAAAAAACTCATAGATAATGATAACATTTCATTCTTAATCTGTCTCTAGAGCATAAATTCTTAATCAGTAATCATGCATTTATTCATTCAATATATCACTGAATGCCTACTATGTGTCAGGCAGAGTTCTAGGTCCTTTTTCAGTTGCATTACTAAATTCTGGATAGATAATCCTAGATACCACACAAGGCTGTACTCTACCCCCTAGGAATTTCACAAGATTGACACTGTGGCTGTCTTTAGGGACCCACTTGAGCAAATCTCACTAATGTTAAGAGAACTTTTTCTCTGGAAAAATTTTGTTAATAAAGTGTCTATTTAGTATCTGTCCTGGGCAGTGCTTCCCAATGTCACATTAACATGCTAAAGGCCTGTAGTTGAGAGGTCAATTGATTTACCTTCTTCAAGTCCTAGATGAGAAGGTTGCCCCAAAATATACACTTTTGTATTGAAGACAAAAACAAAAACTCCAATAAGGAGCCAGCATAGGAGAAGTCTCACTTCACCAGTCCCTGTTATATATCATTGGCTCAATTCAAAAGTAGAGATGAATTAGTATACCAGTAGTATACTGGATAATTAGTATACCAGGAGTAAAAAAAAAAAAATTTTTTTTGAGTTGGAACCTCACTCTGATCCCAGGTTGGAGTGCAGAATGACATGCTGACAGCCACCCCAGCGTCGACCTGCTGCACTCCGGCAATCCTTCCACCTCAGCCTTTCAAATAACTGGAACTGCAGGCACGCTACCATGCCTGGCTAATTTTCTGTTTATTGCAGAGATGAGGTCTCGCCAAGTTGCGCGGGTTGGTCTCGAACCCGTGGACTCAGGCAGCCCACTCACCTTGGCCTCCTAAAATTCTGGGATTACAGGCTGAGCCACCAAACCCTGCCCCAGGAATAAATTTTAAGCTTCCTCTCCTCCTCCCCTTGTAGTTTTACAGTGCATTGTTACGGAAATCGATCTGGGTTAGAGCATTAAGCTTTTCTATTTGCTTCTAATTCCACCCAACCACCCAACCACCTCCCCGTTTGGATTCCATATATTCCCTTTCAAACAAGTCAAATGACTTCCTACAGGTCCACATGGGCTTGAAATTCCTGTTTGTTGTTCCTCAAACTCTTTTCTCTTGTGGTATCAGTTTCATTTAGACTTGGATGAGAGTTATTTGTACATGTGTGTATTCTCCACTCCTCACTCTTGCATGTACGTGCACATGTACACACAGGTGCCCAAATTCACACTATTTTGGTAGCTCTCAGAAGACAAAAGCAATGTGTGATTCATCTTGTCACTCATGGTGGGAGGTCAGACCTTGTGTTGCCTCAGTCTCTTAGTCTTGAGAGGCAGTATGGCAAAGTAGTCAGGAGCAGGGCACTGGGCAATTTACCCAACTCTGAGACTCAGTGAGTACTCTTATCTGTAAAATGATAATACATCCTCCTCTCTTTCAATAATTGACAATTAAATGGGAAAACACATGGAAACAGTCAACTCAGTGTCTCACATATAATAAGGGCTTTTAATAAACACTAGTTTTTATTTTTAGCCAACATGTTGTCATCTATGAAGATACAGACACCAAATAACTTCTCGTTCAGTGGAATTGATAAGAATGTAGTGCCCCTAGCATTTCACTCTAATGTTTACCACATGAAAAACAAAATTTTGTTATGCCATTTTAATTTAGTTCTAAAACCAACCCTCTACCCTCATACTGAAGCCAGTTCCTAAGCTACCTGAGTAATTTTATGGCATCTCAGTGAACACACTGATACAATACAGGCATAAATCAGACTTTCCAGATTTTGTATCTATTTCCAAGAGTATTTTCTGAAGATAGCCAAGATGTTCAAGTATTGTCGAGCCAGGTATAGGTTGGCTTTTAAAGCACTTCAACTTAGACTCCTTTCCTTTCTGGCTAATGTTGGATAAAATAATTTAAGTCCGGGCTTAAGATTATATATCTGAGTGAGACAAAATAATAGAAGATTCTAACTTCCTTAAAAAAAGAGAAAAGAAAAGTAAGAAGAAGCAGTAATTGACTCTTATGTTTAGGCAAGAATTCCACAATGGATTTGTTGGGGAAAAAAAAATTGTTTTCATGATTTTATGTGTTGGTTTAGACTTTCTGTTGTTGTATGTGTGTGTGTGTTTTGAAAGAAGGCTGGGTAATCATTGTGATTTTCCAAGCAGCTGGTCTTCTACTGGCGTTGTTACAGGGTCAGTCTATTTCCCTTTAATCTAACCATAATGTCATAAAATGCTGGTTGTTTCCTTGGCAACTGTTTCGGGTAGACTAGCTGTTTTCTCTACCTCAAGCCAATGGTGGGCTGTAGGCAGACTCTCCTGCAAGCCACAGGGAAGCAGATTTCATTACTGAGGATCTTTGCATCCACAAATCTCTTGTTTTGTTGTCATTCTGTTCAGAGAGGATCCAAAAGTAATTTTCTGAAGAAAAAATGATTATACATCATGTTTGTATTATTTTTATTTATTTGTTTTCATCTGAGCAAAGTTTCTGGCCACTTTTGACCTTCTCTTCAAATGAGATCATTGCTATGAAATCAAAAACTATAAATGATAAGTTGTAAGATGATGTATAGATACTTTTCTGCTCATGGTCATTGCTTTTGCTGTCATTGTCCAAGCCAAAACTCAAATACCTGGCTCTCATCTTCTGGAAAGCTTGTTTAACTTACTCTTCTAATTCTACCCCCTCCATTGCACTCAGCTTAAGCCTTCCTCTGTATATATTACAATCAAATCCATCCTCATAATGAAACCCTTCCTGAGATTGCTCTTATTTGCTTTATCCCTTTTCTGAAATTCTCTGCCATTTAGATTCAGTGCCAAATAAATTAACATTTTGATTTACTTGCTGGGGAGTGAATTGAACATGAAAGGATCTGGAAATCCAAGAACAAGTTGTATGAAATAACTGATTTTGTCTTCCTAAATACTATAAAAATCTTACATAATCCCCAATATTTAGCATAGTGCTAAGTACCAAATAGAGACACCAAAAAAATTGCAATAATCAAAATCACTTACAAAACATTGATAATAACCTCTTCACTGGTAAAGGAAAAGCTACTTTTGATCTTCCTTCTTCCTCACAAGTAGGCAGTGAGAAACAAGTAGTACCCTGGTATTCCTTTGTCTTTGTGATTGTTGCATGGAAACAGATATTTGAAAATAATTAAAAGAGGGAAATTTGGCTCCTTGTAATGACAGGATTGTTTCCAAATAAGTTTGAAATGAACTTATTTGAACTTATTTATAGGCAGCACAAAGTTGTCAGGGCAAATGAATCCATTTCTTATCATCTCTTCATCATAACTTGTAAGATTGCCTTGTGTTAAGGGCACCAGTGGTCAGAGCATTTGAGTTGGAATAGAATCTGATGCATTCCTTTCTCTACAGCTCTCCTAGCAGCTCTTGCCCTGTTTTTGCAGAGCCTTATCAAAGTTTGATGCTGACTTCGGTGCCCAGTGGGCAATAACCTACAAGATGACCTCTCTGAATAAGAGCTAGTTTGAGCCAAGGTATAGCTCTGTGTGAATGGAAAATCCATTTTTTAGATTCCTAAAGGTCTGTTAATGCTCTTAGTTCTGTACTATGGAGATACACAAATGAATATAACAAATTGGATGCCTCTGCTGCAGCTGTTTCAATTAGGATGCCAGGTTTTCCTATTCTTCCTGCTCCTGGCAATTCTCTCTCTTTTCTGAAATATATCACACCTTCTTCCATTTTACAAGTATTTTTGCTGCTACTGCCATTCCCCACCCCAAAACAAAACCCAGCCCTGTTAGAATTCTTGTGGACTGTGGGATGGACAGGAGTTCTGTTTGAATTTGAAATTGTTTCAACTTCGCTTTGTATAAAGAGCAAAAATGGAAAACCAGATCCCATGTTTGTCTCAAAACTAACATTTAGAAACCCAATCTGAAGTAGAGAAACAGATACTAGATACTACAGTACAAGGAAATGTCTGGACTTCAAAGAAAACCAGCAGGGGAGTCACCTTCAGACACCCATTAAAAGTTTACATGTTTGTTATTCCTCCTGATTTTTAGCTTAGTATCTTCAATGGCCTATAAGTACTTTTAGGAAAGTGGTAGTAATGTAATTTTTTTTTTTTTTTTGAGTCAGTGTCTCACTCTGTACCCAGGCTGGAGTGCAGTGGCATGATCACGATGATCGTGGCTCATAGCAATCTTGACCTCCTGGGCTCAGATGATCCTTCCACCTCAGCATCCCAATTAGCTGGGACTACAGGTGTGTGCCACCACGCCTGGCTAACTTTTTTAGTGATGAGGCTTTGCTATGTTACCCAGGCTAGTCTCATTTTCCTGGGCTCAAGCAACCCACCCACCTCAGCCTCCCAGAGTGCTGGGATTACAGGCATGAAACACTGTACCCATACCCATCCACGCTGTAATTTGATGCACATCAAACAACGTTAGAATGCAGGCATAAGCAGAATCTCTCTTCATTGTTAATAAGATCTTATAAGTCTACCAGTAAGTAACTTCAAGCTTATAGAATGTTAGAAGTAAAGGATACATCAGAAATTATGTAAATCAACCCATTTATTAAGCAAACAGGCACAAATGACAACCCAGCAAGGGAAATGACTTGCTCAAGACACCACATCAAGTTCATGGCTTTCTGGACTGAACTCCAAGTTTCATAACTTCTGATTAGTGCTCTTTTTTATTTTTCTAGTACAGCTACTAAAGCTTTTTATGACTAATAATGTGCAATATGTGTAATTTAGCAGAATTATTTAATAGTTGATAGTAGTATGTGTCCTCATTTTAATGATTGTCAAACTCCTCTGAATGCTATAATAGTTACCATTGGTATTTTCTCTCTCAAGCTATTTCCTATCTTGAATCTCTCAACAATTGCCACGGTTTCATAGTTCCACATTAGCTGGACAAGTGCTACTCTAAACCCTTGCAAAAGTATAAAATAGTATGAGAAGCATTTTCTTCTTCATCTTCAGTTAAATTCTTAGCTCTGTGTTTGTGAGAGGCAGCATGGTAGGAGGGAAAGAATTTACTCCAAGGTTTTACTGCCCAGGATTTGAATCCCTACTTTGTTGCTTCCTAACAATGTGACCTTGGGCAAATTGCTTACCCTCTCTGAGGCTCAGTTTCTTCAAATAAAAAAGTAGGGGAATAAGTCTTCCCTTGCTGAGTTGTTGCTGTCAAGTTATGCTTGTATGTGAAATCACATTACTCCTTGCAAACGCCTAATATATGCCAGCTTCCTTCCCAACCTTTTACAATCAGATGTGTTTTCAACCTAGCTTGGACGGTTAGAAGAAGAGAAGATCATTTCATGAAGATAATTATCTGATAATGGTCATGAGAATTTAGTTGATGGTAATTTAAGAATTTGTTTTCCCTTATCTCTAAAGAATTGTAAAACGTGTGTGTGTGTGTGTGTGTGTGTGTGTGTGTGTGTGTGTGCGCGCGCGCGCGTGTGTGTGTGTAACTTGCCATCTCTGTTATTCCTGTATGGCACTATTTGATTAGTCAGGTCTTAAAATTCCAAATACTGAAAAAAAAAAAAACCTGAATTATATGCCTCACTGTAGGGGCTACAGTATCCACACAACAAGGCCCCACCCTTTGATCATTTATAAAAGAAAGAAAAAAAAATCAGCTTGCAAAGAAGTAAAAGTTGACTTCCTAGGGTATTACAATAGAAATATAAATTGAGGAGGAAGGAATTTATTTTAACAAGGTAATCAGGGAATGCTTTGTGGAGGAGGTGGGAACTGGGTCTTAAAGATCTTTGACAGATGGTGTTGGGTGGGAAGGAGGAAAAGAATGGCAAGCCTGAGTCAGGGGTTAGGGGTGGAGAAAATGAACACATGGGTGGAGATGATTCAGGCAGTGGGGCAGTAATGTGAAGGATGGAAGTAAGAAATGTAGAAAGGTCACTAAGGACTGATTCATGAAGGGTCTTTGAATGACCTCCTCAATTTATATTTCTATTGTAATACCCTACGAAGTCAATTTTTACTTCTTTGCAAGCTGATTCTTTTTCTTTCTTTTATAAATGATCAAAGGGTGGGGCCTTGTTGTGTGGATACTGTAGCCCCTACAGTGAGGCATATAATTCAGGGGTTTTTTTTCACCTTTGGTGGTCAACGGGAAGGTTGATGAGTATTGGAGTAGCATGCCCAAACCTATATGTCAAGCAACTACATTTGCCAGCCATCAACTAAAAACTAAGAGGAGGAAATCATCTTCAATCCCTAAAGAGATCAAACTAGGGGTAAATCATCTTCGGTCATCTTATCTAAAAGGAAAGCTTTGTGCCCTAACTTGAAGCCTAATAGAGGTTTCAGAAAGTTACATAATGTCTATGACTTCAACTACACATGGATAGCCCACAAGACTGGAGTTATTTTCACTGTTGTGAAATAGTGCTAGTTTTGTTTTTAGCAGATTCTCCCAAGGAAGTGTGGTAATCACATTTCTAAAGCTATCACATTAAGTGCTGTTAGCAATAAATTATTGCTTACATACAGAAGGTCAAAAAAAAATAATCAACCAAATAAAAAAACAAAACGGTTCCCTCTAAAAACTTCTTTACTGTACTTCCTAGTATGTTTTGCTGTTCTTCAAACTTATATGTGTATATTTTGTGTGTGTGTGTGTGTGTGTGTGTGTGTGTGTGTGTGTGTTCACTTGAGTCAAGAACAGAGGAGACTCAGGCTAAAAATGTCAAGTTATTTTAGTCAAATATTTATAAATTTACTCTTCATGTTATCACTCAAAAGAAAAAAGTACACATGTGTCTTTTTGTTTGTGTCTGTGTGCACTCATTGATATCAAAGGAGGAAAATAGTTCTCAAAAGTTCACGTCAATAAGCTTCTCAAAAAGCCTACTTTTACATCTGCAGGTGTGAATTATTACATTCTTTGTGTTTGCTTCTTCTCACTACAGTCCATCCCCAACATATCCTCAACTTAATTTCCTAAATCTGTCCTATCTACATATCAGAAAGTGCTTTACTGAGAAACTAACTTCTGTATTATAGATAGAAGGAAGTTTAATAAAAAGAATATACATTTTTCATTTTTAGTGTTCTTGAATCATTTTTTATTGTAAATAAATATAGTGTTGGACCACTCTTGATTTCACCACTGATTTTTTTTGTTTATTTAACATTTTATCTTTGGCTTTTATAAGAAGTCAGTATAAAAAACTACTATAAGAAAATGTGTCTTTGTGTTTTCTATGAAACTAGATAATTTTCTTAGAATTTATTTCTAGACTTCCTTAACAGAAATTATCATTTTTTATTTTATATTTTTCTTCTTTGTCCTGGCTACCAAAAAGTACAAGCCTGGCCAGACTTGATGACTCAGCCTATAATCCCAGCACTTTGGGAGGTGGAGGCGAGTGGATTGCCTAAGCCCTCCAGTTCAAGACCAGCCCAGACAATTTGACGAGATCTCTTCTCTACAATTAAAAAAAAAAAAATTAGCCAGGCATGGTAACATACGCCTGTGGTTCTGGCTACTAGGAAGACTGAAGCAGAAGGATCGCCGGATCCCAGCGGGTTGACACTGGGGTGGCCATGAGTGTGCCACTGCACTCCAGCCTGGGTGACAGAGTGAGACTCCAACTCAAAAAAATAAAATAAAAAGCACAAGCCTAAATATAATGCTCTGCTTCAGTAACCATCATGTTTAGATTTAGATTTCTAGATTTCTGGTACAGCTCTTCATCTCTGATAGTCTCTGATTTTCTTTTTTTTTTTTTCAGATTTGAGTTGGAAGAATTCTAAATGAGCGTTACTTTTAGTTACAATACAAGTCGAATTCTTTTGAAGTTATATTTGAAATAAATAAAGCACATGGTTAAAAAGAAACATATTTTAAAAGCCGTGGTTATCAATTGTAGCTAAATATTTAGAATTATCTGAATACTCCTTAAATTTTGATACCCAGGCAGCACCCCAGATCACTTAAGTCAGAATATCTAAGAATAGGTCACAGGCATCAGTATTTTTTAAAGTACACAGGTGATTCCAATGTTAAGATTCATTGTTTTAAATACTTTCATAATGTTTATCATTCTTACAGAAACATATTTCTTAAAAATCAAGAAATTTCAAATCATCTGTAATCTTATCATTCACTGTAAATCTCTATAAACATTTTTAAAGAGCTAACCTGCTGATCTTTTTCCTTTACTTTTTTCTTCTTTCTTTCTAAATAAAACTGCAATCATATATATGTGTGTATATATACTCAATATGCTTATATGTTATATACATTGTGTACATTTATTGTTATGTATTTGACATACTTGTACATATGTATAAATTGATTATAATAGGTATGCGTGTTTTATTTCAAATATGTTTTATTCCCAGGAAGATTTTTCTCATATATTCCCAGAAATATTTTCTGAGAACCTGGTTTCTAATACTTATATACCTTTATATTCATGTTTACACCATTATTTATTCATTCCTCTATTTTCACATATTGAGGTTGCATGCAACATCTTTAAACAACTTTTGGGGCACTAATTCAGTTTTTTTCTTGGGAATAAATGATGATCTACTGACTGATTTCTTTTTCTTTTTTTTTTTTTTTTGAGTTGGAGTCTCACTCTGTCGCCCAGACTGGAGTGCAGTGGCCGCTGCCAGCCACCACAGCCTCGACCTGCTGGGCTCTGGCGATCCTTCCGCCTCAACCTTCCGAGTAGCCGGAATTATAGGCATGCGCTACCACTCCCGGCTGATTTTTTGATTTATTGTAGAGATGAGGTCTCACTGCCCAGGCGGGTCTCGAACCCACGGGCTCAGGCAATCCACTTACCTCAGCCTCCCAAAGGCACGGGATTACAGGCTGAGCCACCGAGCCCAGCTACTGACTGATTTCTATGTGGGCTGAATTTTGTCCACGAGGAGAGTAGTAGCCCCCTAAGATGCTGTTTGCTCCCTGAGGTCTCATTTATTTCTAGTAAAGGAATAGCTGTTTTCTGCTCTTCCTAAAGACTCAGAATGTAATAAAGTACTGTCACAGATTTTAGAAAGATTGAACACTGGCATTGGGAGGGTCTCTACTAAGTAAGTTACCTTGAAAATGATTGTGGGTCTACTTTCTCCTCTGAGACAGGAAGGATAGACAGGTCATGAAATGATAAAGGCTCTGAATGAAATGAAGCAATATTGGGGAACATGGCATCTGAACACCATTTTCTCCGATTTAAAAAATTGAGCTAATTGGGTGAAGTGAGCCTGGATTCAGTAGACTTGAGGTGTCAGGAAGGTCTGAGACAAACTCTAAGAGAAATGGATCAAGAGTGATAGAGGGAGCAGCAGATTGATGAGAGCACTGAAATTCCACTGAGATTTGGGTTACCTAAGTGTGACTTGCATATGTTTACAAGATACTTGGAAAGTAGGGCAGGAATAAGCCATTTCTATCACACTTTGGGTTAGTATATGATTCAGTTCCATACTTAGTGGTCAAAAGAGTGTACTGGAGGTCCCCACTCTTCATCACTGTGATGCCATGCTCATTTGACATAGCCTCATAAACACTTATTTCTGCTCTTACTGCCTGAACAATAAGATGCACTGATACACAGTACATTTTTTTTATGCCATGTGAACAGGACAGAGCTTGTCATTGTGGCTGGGACATAGTGGGCATTCAGTAGATGTTTGTTGAATGAAAGAACCAGGCACAATCACAGCTTTCCCTTCTGGTGATCTGCTTTATGATACAATTTCCAGGAATGCATTGTGTCTAAAATTGGGGACCATATGTACAGGAAATTCTTTCTTATGTCGATGTGAAATCCCTCCAACGTAAATCCCCCTTCATAGTTTTTTATTGTTGTTTATTTGTTCTTTTTTTAAAGCAGAAAACTATACACCTTCTTATACTAGGGTAGCTTTTTTGGGAGGGAAACAGTCCTGCACAAAATCCTGAGCATGGGCTAAATGACATTTGTTTTTCTGTAGCGAAACTTGGGTATTTTGTGATTCAATTACTTCCTTCCAAGAGCCCTATTTAGAATTCCAGCCAATTTGTGAGACAGAGAAGAACTAACCAGGATAATAATCAAGGTAATATGGCAAAAAGATAATGATATTTCTCAGCCTTTCTAGAAGAGATAGGCGAAAATATACCTCTTCAGAATCAGTAGACAACTTTCTCTAGTGGCCAGTGAGAAGGCCTCTTATTTTCCTGAAGCTAGGCCTTTGTCCTTTGAAAGAACCCTTCCTGGTGCCACCTAGGCTTGAGGGGTTCAGATGGCTACAGCATTGTTTATCTTGCTGTTTTCAACATGAAGTTCATTCAAGTGCCACTGTAAATCTTTGTTTTAAGGAGAGTTCACCCAGGGATATTAAATAAAATGGAATTTGAATGGAAAGTTGGCCTTCCAGTTTGGAAACATTTTTTATTGGGTACAAATTGGGGGGGGGCGGGGTAGAAGAAAACAAACACAATTTCTATGTTGTAAATGTTAATTAAAAAAGAACAAGTAAAACAATTAACATGTTTTGTTTTACTGAAACGTTTTTGCATTCCCATGACTCCAAAATACTTTTGGTTTTTATGACAATCTATAACTGTTTTAGTATAGAAAGACAAAGAACAAATGAAGTTAAATAAATTCAGAGAATAACAGAAGCAAGATGTAGAATTACAGTGGACAGTTGGTAATTATTGTAACGGAGGGTTTTTAGCAAGATTTTTATTAGTCCAAAAAGATTATGAAATTAATAACAGATTTTAATATACATAGGATACTCAAACTTTATCTTCAACTTGCCAATTCTGTTGTTAGTCATAAACTTTTATGTTCTGCCCCATGTGTTTCTTCCTGATCTCTGTGACTGGTTTTCTTGCTGTTTCTGTTGCTGATTCCCAAAACCATTAGACCTTAAGCATACTCTATTACCAGTCGTTCATTTTAAGGAGAAAATAGGAAGTTAGCCGCCATGATTTGATTCACAAGAATATATTTGTCTCATACTTTCATCTTAAAAATGGATATTTAAGTAAAAGGAAAGTAAAAAAAAAACCAGTCAGGAAAGTTATATTGTAATTCTGGCTCTACTGTGGACCAGCTGTGTGATTTGGTGCTGGTAATTTGTCCTCTGTAGCTCCAGTGTTGTACTCTGAAAAGTGCATTCACGCATATGGGCAATGCAAGGTTCGAAGGGGAGGACTCCAGGTAGGAGTTAAATGAAGATGATCTAGCACTGGACTGTCCCCTATGGTAGTCACTAGCACATGTGGCTTATTTAAATCTAAGCTAAATAAGATGAAATAAAATGTAAAAGTTAACTCCTTAATCACAGTGATTATCATATTGGAGAGTGCAGAAGATAGACTCCATTGTTGCAGTGTATTCTTGTACAGCAAGGACCCAGAATGGCAGCTTCTTTCAGAGGTGTGAAAATTGCTGTTTGAGTTTGGATGGCAACTCTGAGTTGGTCTGTGAGCTGGTGGGAATAATTCAGTCCTCAAAGAACTCTAGCTCTCCTTGAACCAAATGCAAGATCGTGAACCTGCCATGCACGAGGGAGTGGTTATTTTGTGCTAAATGGTATGTCAGCTGCATCACCACAGATGTGGAATCAGTGGACTTGCTTCTTCTGAATTCCATCAGAATCATTTTTAAGTACCATATGTCCAGCGTCATCTTTGGCACATTTAGCAGGCTTCATCTGAGTTCCAAAGTGAAATCTCACAGTCTCCTTCATAAATTTAGCCATCAAAGGCCAAGGTGATGATTACGTACTGAGCTTTAGAATCCTAAAGTAGGGTGGGATGGCGGCGCTGGGAATGAGGAGTGAGGGGACATCTGTGAATCATCCTGCTATTGTGGATTAGCAGAAATTCATCTTAAGTGACCAGGAGCAGCTGCATAATCAACAGAAAACATTCACCCCTTTGGCTTTTGGTTTGCTACTTTCCACGTGCATGTCTGGTTTGAAAGTTCTTTTTTTTTTTAATTTCAATAGCTTTAGGAGGTACAAATAATTTTTGGTTACATATTTTCATTGTATAGTGGTGAAGAAGTCCAGGCCTTAAGGGTATCTACCACCCCCAACTGTGCACATTGTACCCAGTAGGTGATTTTTCACCCCTCCACCACTTCCCCTTGATTTTGAAGTTCTTTATGAACTTTAAAACCATATACCAAAGTTATTATTGACTATCAATATTATAAATGATTGTTTTTTTAACAATCACTAAACACTATTAGGACAGTGTCATATGATGGTGACCATCTATGCTGCTTTTGTCTCTGTATAGGTGCAGTGATCCTAGCATTTCTGTGTCTGTGTGTGTGAGAGAGAGAGAGAGAGAGAGACAGAGAGAGAGAGAGAGAGAGAGAGAGAGAGAAGTACTAAAGTATGGTTGTGAAGAAAGCTCTCATAGCACGGAAGTTTGGAAGGAGGTATTGTGAGGGTCCCAGAGCTCTGAGGTTAACGAATTCTGAAAGCAGCATCCAGTCAACTCAAGGGTTGGGGTGGGTATATATTTTGCAAGGAAAGGGTTCAACCCAGGTAGCTCATGCTCTTCAGATATAGAACATGTGTATCTAATGTGTGAATCTAATGCAGACATCTTGCTATCATCCTCAGTTTGACAGACCATAGTGGAATTCATATATCTCTGCTCCTGAAGATGCAGGGGCACCCAGAAACCTTACCTGGCCAGCCTAACATCCACCAAGCTTTAGTTGACTGCCTCCTTTGCCACAGGTACCCAGAAACAGACATATACACAAATTCCAACTTATGTGTGTCCTTTTTTGCTTAAGATGTAAAGGCCTTGGAAATCTCTTTTCCCACCTTGACTGAGGCAAAGAGATGTCCTGTTCTCATGCTGTTGATGTTGACAGAAGTAGGACACGTTTTTTCTCCATGTGCCACCAAACTCTCATGCAAAATGTACAAGATGTTTTCTGGTTACCAAGGATACCTGGTGACAAAATCATACCTAGCCTTTCTTTCCTCTCTCTACCCCCTCAGCCTCTCACCCTGCCCTTCCCTGGGTCTTTATGTGCAGCTCTGTGTAGAGTACAGCTCGTACTCTATAGCCTGTTGCTTAATTTGGTTCAAGAGCAGCTGCCAGAAGATGAACTGGAGAGAGCTGTATACTTGCAAACATTTGCAGACTCCAGCAGACGGGTTATCTCTTGAGAGAGAAGCTTATGCTTTCTTACACACTGGTCTTTTAATATTTGCAAATGGATCTAATTTAGGTTTGGTTGGAGTAGGGGGCACACAAAACACTCTCTGGTTTCTGCAGGTTTACCTACTTACTTTAGTAGTTATCCTGTCATCCTCAGTGTGGATTTTTTCTCTGTTAACTCTCAACCATAATTCACTGAAGTTCTCATCTGGAAAGTTCTTGCATTAGTACAGTACTACATTGTCAGTGTATTGTAGGATAGACATTTTAATAGGCAGAAAATTGTATACAAAGAGGAATGTGGCTTAATGTGCAATGTAGAATAACCATCAGGCAATGTCTAGATATCTTCGATTGGCACTCTAGGCCCTCCTTGATCTGTCTTCTAACTCTGTTTCCTCCAACTCCATTCATACTCACATTAGCCATAGATTTTCCCATCACTGTCTTTTCTCACCTTGTGTATTTCTACCTGTATTTCTCTCCCTATCACCACCTCCAGCAGCATATCCCCTATTCCTTAAGACCCAACTCAGATACCTCTGCCTCTGAAAGGCATTGTCCTGACTGAAAGCAAGAGTCTTCTCCCCTGGACCCCCATTCTCATCTCTGTACTCGTCCTATATCATCCTTCATCCTTTCTGGCTTGCATTACTTGTTGTATAGGTGAATAGGTCTTATCTGTACTACTAGATATTAAATTCCATGATGATGGTAGGATCTTATCGTGTGCCCTCCTACCCCCTCCCTGGTCAGGCTTAGGGAAGTTCCTCACACATTGTGGCTGTTTGAAGAATAGTTATTGAAAAGGTAAATGAATAAATGGCAGAAACTCTATGTAGAATGCTGATGCAAGCACTTCCTTTGACTGGGGGCTATTAAAGAGATTGATTATATAGGAAATTTGAGCAATTTTAATATTAATGGAATGGAATATTAGAGTTGGCATGAACTTTAAAATAATCTAGCCACTACCACCTTGCCCAGACCATCTTCCTTTTCAAATGGGGAAACTAAGATTTAGATGTGACTATTCCAGATCACATAGTGAGTGAATAATAAAGTTAGGACTTGTACGTCATATCTGGCCTCTAACCCATCATGTTCTTTTGAAATACGGCTATAGTAATATTGAGACAGACACACTAGACACATGATTTGGGGAAGACAATTTTTCAGCCCACAGCACATGACCCATACATTTATTTCCCTGCTAATATAAATAGTACAAACAAAATAACAGCAACTTGAGAGGGACATGTGACTATTTCCATTCTATGTGATTCTCACAGAAGAGTCAGAAACCCTGATAAGGAGATGTCTTACTCAATTTCATTCTTGTTAAAAGACTTCATGACTAAAGAATAGACTTTAGGCAAGTCATTGACAGCCCAAAAGGAAATGAGAGTTGAAGCTGGTCAACACTCCCAACAATTAGGGGAAGAGCAGAGAAGAGGAAGATATTGAGAGTCCTGTACCCCAACAGTAGAAGATGAGGGCAGGAGCCAAATGGTATGGCGGGGGAAAGATTCCTTTCCCTAGCTATGTAACAGTGTTAGGGGAGTAAACTCAGAGCTTGCAGTGTTCTGAGCTGAGTGCCTGTTGGAATGTGGACTGTAAAACTCTAATCATCCTCTTCACTGACCGGCAGACAACCCTTGTTCTTCCCATCTGCTTCCTGACCACCTGCTTTTCAGTCTTTCTTTATACACATAACTTTTTCCATTCCCCTACTTTCCTATCTGTCTACCTTTTTGTGGTACATCTCATCCCTAGCCTGAATATTTCCATCTGACCTCATTTTTCTTTATTGATGAGACCTGCACTAGGATAAAGTGATTTCTTAATATTTATTCATTAATCTGCTCACCATTACTGTAGCTAATATCTTACTCTCTTGGTAGATATCTAGTCAAAAAAAAAAAATCTGCTCAACAAATATTGTTGATCACATACTCTATCCTAGGCACCATTCTAATTGTTGAAGATATAACAGTGAATAAAACAGACATAAATTCTCACCCTTGAGGAGCTTACATTCTAGTGGGAAGACAATACACAAAGTGATTCATAAAGTACACAGAACTTTGGAAGATAAGGAGTGCTGGAAGAGAGATAAGCTGGGAAGGAAAAGGGAATGCAGGAAAGAAGGGGCTGAGAGTCTCAGCTCCAGGTGAGACAACTGCACTAGCATTACAACCCCATCACCATCCTTCCCAGCATGTGACCTGGACAGGTTAATATAATGCACCAAGCCTTAGGTTCCTCATCTATATGTCAAGAATCATAAGGGGGAAACTGGTATTTCCTTGGGTTGCTGCAGGGATTCAATGACATGACACATGTAACACACTGAAGACTGGGCCCATCCCCTTTAAACTTAATGATTATTATGATATATTTTATATAATATTCATATAATCTATAGGGTGTATATGTTTATATGTTATGTATATGGTGTTATTACCTAAATTTGTGCCTCTAGTATTCCATTATTCTCAAAGTATCTGTATTTTTGTTGGTGTCCCTTTCTCCTACTATATTGTGAACTTTTGAAGGCAAGGACCACATCTTATTTCTATATTCTCCATAGTGCCCAGCACATAGAAGATTTTATGTTTGCTTGCTGAATAAAAAATACATGAGATACTTTTTTTCTAGGAACAATAATCTTATGTTAATATCAATTTCTAGAACCTTCCCCTCATTCTTGCATCACATCTGAAGAAAAACTGTATTCTCTCTACCTTCTCTTCCTATTTTTTCACCATCCCTTCCAACCTCTTCCAGAATGCCAAGCTAATGATCCTTGTCTTGTTGACTCACCTACTCCTCTGCCTCTTTATGGAAACTTTTTTCCATTAAAAAATTGAAGTAATATATGGAAGCTTTTCATAGATCATTCTACTGTAGATCCAGCCAGTTCCTATAGCCTCGTACCACTTTCACACCATCTCAACTATTTCTGTCAAGTGGGCATTACCCATTTCCCTCCCAAGTATAATTACAGTTATACAGCTGTTTCACACTTTCTAGTTAAAGACTCAGTTTTGTGCATTTTCTCATCTAATACTTAGAAACCACTGTGTTAGGTACAAACTTTAGATATTACCAGTTACATGTTACTAGTAAGAAAGCAGAAGCTCAGGGAAGTGAAATGAAAAATCCAAGTATATTTGGCTAAAAATAGCAGAGTCGACACCTGAAATCCTATTATCTGAAGCATAATATAGCATGGATTTTTAAAAGTTCATGCTTGGAAGTTGGATGACCTGAATTCTCACCCTCATTTTGCCATATATTCACCATGTGACCCTGAAAAATGCCTTAAAACCTCAGTTTTCTCTTCTGTAAAATAAGGGAACTTTTGCCCTCTTTGACTCACAGGAAAAGCTTGAAGATTAAAAGTCATATCTAGATAGTTCAGAAAGTATAAACTATAATGTATAAATATAAGGAGTATAAAATAAGCTTTGTGAAAATATAATGGCTGATAGCTTCACTGTGTGAAGGATAGAAATGGATGTCTTATGTAATTTCCACACACATCAGAAAAAAAAAAGCTCTTTAGAATTTCCAAGCATGAGTAAGGTTTTACATTGATTTGTAAAGAATATGGAATTCAGGAACTCATTTTTAATTATTGAATCTTAAAGCCTAAAAAAAGGAGCATGCACAACCCCTGATATCTAGATTTTTTTTTTTTTAAATAACCACTTGCCAACAACACACACTTTGGAAACAGGGAAGAAGATTATGATTTGAGCAACTTGAAGATTATAATTTGGGCAATTAGTAATACTATAAGTCTGTATATCTGCCTGTATAATTGAGTGATGCTAAGAACTGACATGAAGATTTGTCTTATGATAGAGTTCAAAACTCAGCATTTTGGGGAGAGTTTATTGTGTACCACAGAAACCCATTCTCCTTCTGTGGTTATCCTGGATTGTTGTTTAACTGACTGTTGCTTCACAAATTAACGATTCTTTGGGGTTTGGAAATATTGAAATTGTATACAGATTGTATGTAATCTCAATCCTATGGTGTTATATGTTTTCTAATAGACACTCAGTAGGGAAACTTAAAGTGAGTAATAGTTGCAGCAAAGATTTGTGGCCTGGATTACAAAAGTGATCTGTGGATGGATGCTGGAATTTCTCTATCATCATTTTACTATGGTTCCCAGGATGTGCAAGGGACTACCAGGAGCTAGTGCCAGGCAGAAGTTCCATATGTTAATGTATTCTGATCCAAATCACTGGAGTTGGCAAAGATGGAGAAGGAAGAGCTGGGCAGTCCATCTCCAAAGAATAGGTGTGAAACCAGACTAATATCACCATGGTCATATCTAGTCATCTTCCTAGATGGCAAAATCAAGGATTACGGCTCATTATGTTCAGTCCCAAGAGTCAGGAGACAGGGAAGTTCCCTCGAAGTAGTTGCTCCAATAGCTGCTGGAGATTCCTGATTCATTTAGGCCTGAGCAACCATGTCTCCCCCCAGTCTCATCTGCCTCGATTTGAAGTGACATTTTTGGTCTCTAGGTAACCACCTTCCCTCTTTGTACCATTGGACAAGTTCATGCTTTCCAGACAGTGATCCTGGAGGGCAAAGGAGAAACCACTTGGTTTCCTCCTTTTAGGTGTTAGATAGACACTGCATAGATTGGGTGGGAACCCAAGTCAAAAAGATCACTCAGTACTCATGAGTTTTCCTTTAACTTAATTTTGAAATTACAATATTTTGTTCATGGTTTTCCCAGGATTACACAGTGAGTCCATGGGAGAACTGGATAAGAATCTAAGTCTTCTGACAATCAGCTCTCTCTCTGATAAATCAGCAACTTCTCTTATTATGATAATGTATCAGCTGCATGTACCTTAATGTGTATTAACCACTATCTGTATATATATTACTTCTTCCTTCCCTCAGGACAGTTAAAGGAGGATCCTATAAAGATGGTGCTACATATGTGTTTCCTAGATTTTGATGAGGCTCCAGCAGGTAGAAAGGTGTATATTTATTCTGAGAGATTGGAAGGGCAAGTTGGAAAGGACCTTAAATTTTCTATGTAGATGGCAGGCTCTGCAGTGATCTCCAGTGATTCTCCTCTCCTGGTGTTTACACCTTCGAGTAATCCTCTCTCCTTGAGTAGAGGTGCACCTATAACTTGCTTCAAAGCAACAGAAATAGCCAAAAGTATTGGGGTGTAAACTTACCATGATTATATTATGTTACGTAGGAATCCATCTCAGCAGACAGGAGAGACTCTTCTTGAAAGCTTGAGGAAGTAAGTGACCCTGTGGAAGAAGCCCATGAAGCAAGGGACTGTGAGCAACCTCTAGGACCTCAAAACAGCCTCCAGCTGACAGCCAACAAGACTCCAGGGCTCTGAGTCGTGTACCCACAACAAAATGAATTCTGTCAATAATCTGAATGAGCTTGGACAAATTCTTCCCCAGTCAGTTCTCCAAATGAGAATGCATCTCAGCCAACACCTTGATCACAGCCTGTGAGACACTGACTAATTACAAGACCCAGCTAAGTCATGCCTGGGCCCTTAGAAACTGTGAGATAATATTTTTTAAGCCATTGAAATACACTGAAATGTGTATTGTTTTAAGTCACAGCAATTAAAAGCTAAGACTCTTTGCTTTCTAAACAGATACTATTTAGCAAAGCTTCTCACCCAATAAATCCCCTTTACAGTTTTCCAAGTAGGTGGTTGTCAAGGTTCTGCTTAACATCTTCAGTGGCAGGGAGCTACCATTTCATAGAGCAGCCCATTCTCATATTACACAGGCTCGCAATTGGTCAAGTTCAGCCCTACTCTTCAGAGGTAGCCTAGGATATGCCATAGATTCCCAGTAGTCTAGTAAGGGGCTCCCATACCATCCCAAGTGACTTTCAAGCAGTTGTGAGCCTGCCTCCTTTATGAATAGAGGACGGGGGGAATGCATGAGACAGGTCAATAATACTGGATTTTTTTCTCCTAGTTTTGCCCCTTGGCAGCAATGTAAACTTTCATCCAATTAAATAGCTTAATGAGCCCTGCTCTGCATACTTGTCTCACAGAGTTGTGACGATCGAGTAAGATAGTATCTATGAATGTGTTTGTTGGCTGTAAGTCAGCAAATGATTGCAAATGATTATTATTATTAAAATAGTCATTTGTCAGTAAATATTTGTCAAAGCTGGTCTACACTGAAACTGCCAATGCAAAGCTAAGTAGGAGACCAGCCCCAGTTTGGAATTGCATCACTGATTCTGGATTCCCAGTGGTACATTTCAGGTCTTGCTCCAGGAATTTGTTTTCTGTTTTGTTTGGTAGGAACAAGAAGCCCCTAGAGCCAGTTATGTTGTCATCACACTTAGTTGCTAATTAGGCACCAAAGCAGACTTGTGGCAGTGAGACAGGATTGAAACTTGAATTCCTTTCCCCAGGTGGAGGGTTGGATCCTAGAGACAGTGTATACAACTTGGGTATTTTTATGCTGCTACATGCAAGAAGGTTTAAGAAAATCTGGGTAAAGCAATTAGCGTCCCTATGTCTGCAGGCAAAACTGGTTTGGGCATGCTTCTCTGTTCTTGAAGGACTGTTGGAGTCTTGGCAGTGGATCTGATGAAAGACTTCACTAAGCAGAATGTCTTCACTTACAAATCCAGACACTTTGCACTCTCAGTCAGCCCCAAATTCATTTATTTTCTTTAGAGTTCTTCCTATAACCACGAACCACCAAGACTTAAATTAATCCCCTAGACCCCAAAAAATTATGAGGATGTTTAATCTATCCATTCAAGGATGTCCCAGCAAGCACTGTTAATTCTTTCAGCATAAACTATTGATATGTTTTGATTCTCCTCATTTGGAAGAAAGAAATATATTCATACATGTATTTTCCAGGGTATATATTATGTATCTGTTTATATTACACTTTCTCATTATTATTCAAAGTATCCCTATTTTATTGTAGGTTTATTTTGCCTCCTTCAGGAAGAAAAAGACCAAGATCCCGTTTTTGAAACCAAAATCATCTATAAACTCCTACTTTTAAAATCTATAGGCACAGTGGCTCAGCCTATAATCTGAGCACTTTGGGAGGCCAAGGCTAGAGGACTGCATGAGCCTGGTAGTTTGAGACCGGCCTGGGCAACTTGGTGAGACCTCGTCTCTAAAATAAATCACAAAAACTAGCAGGGCATATTGGTGTGCATCTGTACTTCCAGCTACTTGGAAGGCTGAGGTGGAAGGATCTCCTAAGCCCAGCAGGTCAAGGCTGCAGTGGCCGTGAGCATGCCACTGCACTCCAACCTGGACGACAAGAGTGAGACTCCAATTCAAAAAATAATAATAAAATTTTAAAAAGTAAAATCTTAGATTAGAAAATTTTTACAGTCAGTCAGCTGTCTCTGTAGCCTTTTGCATTTGGTCCCATACATTTTTTTTCTTAAACTTTGATCTGAATTTTCACCTTTTTCTGAGGACACTCTATTTTCTTGCCAGCATGATCATACGTGTTTTGAATATCAAGTGTCAGGAACATATAGAAATGTGCTATTAGTGTTGTATTTTGTCTTCATTTTTCATCATACCAGTTTTTGTCCAGGATTTCAGGATCTTTGTTTCTGGGGATTTTCTGTGATTTGTTTGGTGTTAGCTTTAGTTTTTCAACCTAGGCTGAATTCCAGTGTTCCTTTGAATGCTAATAATGAACTATTTGAGCCTGGTTCCTTGACTTTCACTGACTGACTGTCTCATTTGGTTCAGTCGTGGTACCACCCTTCCCGTCAAGGAAATTACCTGCTTTCTTGTTTTTGATCCTTTTAGCCATCCAAATGCAACGCATGGTTGAAAATTTTAGTTTATGCATTCAGTTCCTCAGTTTACCCAGTAGTTGGTGAGCCCTTGTAATGCAGAGAACCTGTTTGTCTTGTTCATTATTATAACCCCGATGCCAAGCATGACCTTCCAGAAAACTGACATTCCTTAACTGTTTATTTTCTAAGCAAATTAATGTTCTTAGGTCCCATTTTCCCATGGACCATAGCACAGTCCTAAATCTTGCCTTAGTGTCTGAGACACCAAGTATGAGGACTTGGGTAATCAGAGGAAATCCATATTGGCAACTGCCAATTTCCAGATGGACTGTATTCTCGTGGTTCAGAGATGAATGCGTATTAATTTCATACAGCTTGACAGTATTCATTTCAGGCTTCCCATTTTACAGACTAAGTGGCTAAGGCCTGCGAAAGGAACTGCCTCACCAAATGTTTTGGGCAGAGTTTGTAGCAGAACTAACTCCTACCTAGTTCAGTGTATTTTCCTTACAGCTTGTTCACCTTTGATCACCGACATATATACAATAATTTGGATTCTTAAACTGCCCCACAAAAAGGCAAACTTAATCCAGTATGAGATAAAATCATTATTTACAGGGTCCTGACACTGTTAAAGAATAAGCTACAAGATAAGTGTGATTTAGGGCAAGACACATGTTAGTACTATCACAGAATGTCATCCAATGGCCATCGGACATTTCCTATGGTGAGACATGGCTTGGTATCAATGGAGGTATGTGTGGGCAGGTTAGCTGTGTCCATTTTTACCTAATGGGGAAGGTGTCCATCTATAAGGCAGCAGCTTATTGCCCAAGCCTTCTGCTCAGTCATCATATGCAAAGACACAATAATGCAAGTTAAAAGGAAATCATTATAATTGTCTCAGATGTGCATATTGTTTCTGCATACTTCTTTGTATTTTTGATGAGGCACAAAGCCTTTATTATATATCTTGTGCACACCTGTCTGCCAATTTAAAACAAATGCTTTCCGGAAGTTTTATTTCAGATAGATTTTATATATTGCTTCTGTTCGGTACTATAGAATCATGTTAGGTTTTTAAAACTCCAGGAAATGTTTATTTTAATTTTCCTTAAAGAAGAAGAGAGGTAAAGAAAAATGTATCTACTGCCAGCCCACTGTTTTGATTTTCTTTGTGTGAACTTTGGCTTCTCATGTCTTGAGCCTTAAACTCTTTGATGTTGTCTCTTTAAGCATAAAATAAAATATTATTCTCTTTAGTCTACAGGCTTTGGTGGTAGTCAAACATGAAACATTTCTATGTGTTTATATTTCTATAGCAATAATTGATGCTGGTCTTAGGGCTGTCATATTTGCTGTAGCCTTATATAATAAGAATTTGGTGTTTATGACTTTTCAGTTTTGTCAACTTTCCAATCCTGTATGGAGTTCCCTCTTATTGTTTTTGTGTGAACAACTTGACAAGAGTGACATCCATGGTTTGATTCTTCACTCTGTTCCTGCAGGGCTTTTAATTATGCTTCACACACAATAGAAGCTCAATGCATGAATGAATGCATGGGTGAATTTTTCAGTTTGATTCCATGTGCTGCTTAATTCTATTAGATGCACCATCTAGGTTTTCATAAGACATTTAATTGGTACATACTTCTTATCACTTTTTAATACTCCAGAAATGATTTTGTACATTACATTCAGTAAAGCCCAAATACAGAGAAATTAAAATATTTTCTATTGCAGAATTATTATCTTCACTGTCTTCCCACAAATAACATTGGTCCATAGGACTCAATTCCTGGGTTTTACGGCCATGCTTGGTTGACTAACTTTGTGTTCATGCAGCATAAAATTCTAAACTGTCAGAATTACGTGGGCTTTTAGAGATCCTATCTAAATCCTTATCATTTACAGATGAGAAAGCTGACATATCTGCCTCATGTATTATTAGCGAATGAATGAGGGGTATGAGCTGTCCTTCATGAAGATACTGTGTCTTTATTTACAATTTTTTTCATAAAAATTTATCATTATTCTGTTTTGTGACTGTTCCTAGACTGGCTGGTCCTAAGGATAGCAAAGAGACTGAGAAATCGGGGCTTCCTGCTTAATTTCCAGTGTTGCTATTCTTACTGACAGGTCAGACCTCTGTCCTTTGTGTTCATAGCTAAATTGGGATTGCCTTTGGTTAGGGGATAGAAGAACAATAGTCACCCTCATCACCAACTGAGAAATTCAGTCTGTTCTGCCGGCCTTGTTTATATCTTTTCATAAATCTTAAAATTGCCCCGTTTTAAGTTTGATAGGCAATGATTAAGTATTAAAGCCATTATTTGCTTTTTCTAAACCTGAAGCTCTGCTTTCCAGAATCTTTTTCACCTTTGAGTTCTTTCTAATATCGTCATTACTTCGAGATAAAGAAACTTAACAAGGATGAGTTAGGAAAAATAAAGGGGTCATTGCCCAGGAGGCAAGAAAGGGAGGCAGAAGGGTAATGAAATAAGGAGAGCCCTTGTTTTGGTTTTATAAGAATCCTGGTAGTGTGTTGTTTTTAGCAGTTCAGGAACCCTGGAAGGCTTGTCTCTCTGTCTACTGTGGGAAAGCATAGAACTGGTTTGGATCATAGATTGTTCCCATGCAGACTCAACATATGCAAACTTACATTATTAAAAACACTATCTCTAGTGGCTGCTATTCCTAGTCTTGTTTGGTTAGGTAGCTTTTGATTAATAACAGTCTCACATGATGGCAAATATTTGTTTGACATTTTATGGCTTTATTATTTTATCATTCCATTATTACTAACATTGTCCTAGTATTATAATAAATGTTATTGTTCTACTTTATCATTCTATTACTCTGTTGCTATTTCTCAGATATATTGTGGTCTATAGTTTGCAAAAGAAAAAAGAGATTCTCGGAGGATAAAGAACTTTGTTAAGTTCTTTAATTAAGCTTCTAAATAATGGGGGGATTTATATTCACATTTTGAAACTCCTAAACCCATACTCTTCCTTTTGTAGCTATGGTGGTTCTAAACATTTGACATGATCAGAGTCATGTAAAAAGATTTGGTTTAAAAAAGAGAAAACCGGCCGGGCTCGGTGGCTCGGCCTGTAATCCCGCACTTTGGGAGGCCGAAGTGAGTGGATTGCCTGAGCCCGCAGGTTCAAGGCCCGCCTGGGCAATTTGGTGAAACCTCATCTCTACAATAAAAAACAAAAAAGTAGCCGGGCGTGGTAGTGCGCGCCTGGAGTTCCAGCTACTTGGAAGGCTGAGGCGGAAGGATCACCAGAGCCCAGCAGGTCGAGGCTGCGGTCGCCGGGAGCAGCCACCGCACTCCAGTCTGGGCGACAGTGAGACTCCAACTCAAAAAAAAAAAAAAAAGAGAGAGAAAACCCTCTTTTTCTCAAAATATTCTAGAAAGAACTTTGATCCCTGAAAACATATAGCCTTAGAATAGAAGCAACTTCACTTCACACTAGTAGTTTTCATTCCCCATTTAAAAACTTGGCTGTATAATTTCTTACAAGACTTTGGAAGTTGAGGCCAGGGTACAAAAGTCACAACTTGAGGTGGTATCTCCCACACTTTTGTCTTCTTACAACTTGATGAGAATCACTAAGGAGAATTTCTTTTTTTACTGAAAATTTTTTTAGGAAAAAGAGGACCCTGACTACACCTATAAGTAGAGAAAAGCAATTGAGCTACACAAAGCCACTTTAAACTCTGGAACTGTCCTGTACTCTGGTGTATAAACAGGCAGACATTTTTATTGGTGCTTTAATAGAGTCTTATCTAAATATCTAAAAGCTCACTGCAAGCATCAATTGTTACTCCAGGTTAGAGTTCAAGGTCCACAGGTTTCTTATGATGTCAACAAGGATAACTGATGTTTATTCGGTAGTTAGAGTCCCCAAGCCTTCAGCAAACATTTTGCACATCATTTCTAGGACTAGCAGTAAATGTTGTAATCATTGCAAGACTTAGCTAACACATCTACTAAAAGAGTTAGTTGTTTATTTGAGTAAACCAACATAGGATTGAGTCAAACAGTCCTGAGTACAAAAACCAACTTTACCACTTATATGGTACATAGCCCATTAAGAGTAAGTTACCTAACTTTTCTGAACTTTAGTTTTACTACCCACAAATAATAAATTATAAATTGCTGTTTTACATATAAGGTATAAAAATACACCAATCAAGTTAATTTAGGGTAAATGGTATTATTCCAGCCCTACCTCCTAGAATGCTGAGACACAAAGGTTTATCACTAGAAGAACATAGTTTTCTGAAGCCCCTTGTTTTCATATTCCCTAATATTCTAAGAAACCCAAGATTTCCTTTTTCCAACTATTAGTAAGGGCAGGAAGTGATATGTTCAGATCTTTGTCCTATGGTTTTAGGATCCAGTATCTGTGAACTTAAAAGAGAGTCAGGGTCACTGAAAACTATGTCTTACCTACATACAACCATATCTTCCTCTCAGACTTAGAGGGCCGAAAAAGGGAAAGAAAGCCATATTGCGACTCCCAAGACTAGGGGAAGACTTTATACCATCTTTTACAATGGTGAATCCTGTGCATTTGTAGAGGGCTGGACTTTGGCTTTCAGCATCTTGTTTAGTTCTCTCCACCCCACAAAAGAGCATCATTATCCTCATTTTGCAAATGAGGAAATTAATGATGAAGTGGCTTGCCCATTATACGAAATTACATGAGCTAGTACTAGTATTCCAGCTTGTTCCATAATCCAGCAACATTCTTTTCCACCTCCAACCTTCTTTCTAACTCCCTTTGGCCTCCCAGAGCACAGTTGGGCTCATTTTGCACAAAAGGTGGAGCAATCTGGTACAGGTGCCATCCAAACTGTTGGGGGAAATGGTGCTCTGTTTGGAATTCACTTTTCTTCCTCTCAGATCCCAGGCAGGGGGATGCTGTGGGCTGTGTGGGTTGTCAGACTGTCCCTGACCATGGCAGGAGAATTAGAAGAGCACCCAGGCTGTAGTTAACTGTATTTTTTTTTCCTTATTCTTGTGATTGACTGTAGACCTTTCATTAAGAGCAGCCTATTGATAAGATATGTTCATGAGTCGCAATCTTGGTGAAGCCTTTTAGTAGCCACATGGAAGACAAATTAGTGAAAGTCTTTGTTATTTGAAGCTTTCTGCCTTAGTATTTTTGGTCATAGTACTTTAGGAATTTGGAAGTCTGAAGATGGGCTAGGTTTTTTGTTTTTTTGTTATTTGTTTTTTGGTTTTTTGAGTTGGAGTCTGACTCTTGCCGCCCAGGCTAGAGTGCAGTGGCACACTCACAGCCACTGTAGACTCGACCTCCTGGGCTCAGGAGATCCTTCCGCCTCAGCCTTCCAAGTAGCTGTACTACAGACGCACAACACCACACCCAGTTAGTTTTTGTAATTTATTGTAGAGACAAGATCTCACCAAATTGTCTGACTGGTCTCGAGCCCCTGGGCTCAAGCAATCCTCTTGCCTCGGCCTTCTAAAGTGCTGGGATTACAGGCTGAGCCACTGTACCCAGCCAGGTTAGGTTTAAGGAACCTCTTAAGGTCATGGGGACAGGGTTGGTAGAGTGAAAAGAGCTCACCCTAACAACTTAAAACACTAAAGAATACTCCTGCCTCTTCTGGTAAAGTAACCTGCCCTTTCTGAATTTGTTTTCTTTACTACCTAGTTATTTATTTAAGCCAGATGACTTCAAATATCCCTTCTTTCTCTGAAATTGTCCCTAAACTTTTCTATGTGAGGAGTTTATTGTAAGAGCTGAAGATTTCATTTTTAAAAAGGTTAAGTTATGAATAGGAGTTAAAGTGGCATAGAAATAGATCATACCCTTTCTAATGATGTCCACTTTTAAAAAAAAGTACAATTTGTATTTGTTTGTTTGCACTTATAACATTAAAACGTTTTCCAGCTAGGACATTCATCTTACTTAAATGGGCTATGAATTAATGGGTTTTTTTCTATTTTCATTTATTTATTTATGTTATATTTATTTATATTTGATATATTATAACAATATGTTTATAATATCATATTTAATTTGTATTCTTACATTTTTCATTTTTAATTGTGGCATAATTTATATGCAATAAAATACTCAGATTATAAGTATTAATTTTGATGAGATTTGGCAATTATATATTATGCAAGAACGTTCTCTCACAACTCTTTCCAGTCAAATCCCACCTGCCACCCTCAGAAGCAACTATTTTCTGACCTCTATCACCATAAATCATTTCTGTCCTTTTAAATCTGAGAAGTGGAATCATACTACATTTTTTTTTTTTGCATCTAGATTCTTTCCTTCAATACTCAGTTTTTTGAGATTCATTCATTCACACATTTTCTTATATCTTTCATTGAACAACAAATCTTTCCAGTTTTGTTGTTCATATTCCATGAATAAACCACAATTAGTTTATTAGTTTATCCTTTTTAAAAAATTTTATCATGAATTTATATAAGAACAACATAGCAATATATGTACTGAATCTTTGGAGCAAATCCATCTTCTGACAATCCTAAGGTCTTCAAGGTATTTGCCACAAGGGGCCCTGACAACCTGGACTATTAGGCGTATACCCCTGCTTCTCATAGTAGTCATTTATTCCTCCAGTTTCTACTAGTGTCATGTGGAAATGGAAAGGGCAGTAGTCTGAGAGTCAAGAAACTTGAGCTCATATGGCAGCTCTGCCCTGCTTAACAGTGTAACTGGTCACCTTGTCATCAGGTCTCAGTTTTTTCATCTGTAAAATGATCTGGTTGGACTGGTTAGTCCCTTAGCTTTTCATCTCCAGCATCCTGTGGTCCCTCAAAAATCCCTCCTCTGGTCTCTAAACACCTCATCCTTTTTGGTTACTCCTGCAATCCCTCACTGACATCTCTGTGAGAAAGTATCCAATGCATCAAATTATTTGAGATAATTTATCTGATCTTTCTGTCCCACGCACTATACTTTTCTCTTCTAGACTTGGAACCTACAGAAAAAAATATTGCCTTAAGAGTGTGTTACAAGAAGATTTCCCTAAAAAGTGTTGATTATTAAAATTTTATATATTTTTCAAGTTCTTAGAATACTTTTAGTTTACAAGGCTAATCATGGACAGCTGTTTTATCTTACTTCTTACTATACTTCAAAACTACATTATGGGTTTGTTCTTTCTCCAATGTTTAACTATTGTCTTCGGTGGAGCCTTTCAAATTATTATTTTCTTTCTTTCTGATTTGTAGGAGAAGTTGTATAATCTGAGTTTGGACATCTGATATACAATATGCTGGCCTGCCTATATTTCAGCTAGTCCTTGGTTAATATTATTTATGTGGCAATGTCTATTTTACTGTAGGACTCAACTTATTTAATATCTCCTCTTCTTCTCTTCACAAGACATAGAGAAACAGTTTTTGAAATACAATTTTTCCCTTGAGGGAAATGCTTTCTATAATTTTTTTATTTTAAAGACAAACTTTGCCTCACTTTAAAAAACAGTATGTGCCATAGCATGATAAAAACTGGAGAGATTTTAACAATGAAGCAGGATATCTTTTAGCTTCTCTTAAGTCAATTGTATCATTATTTTGGATGCCAAAGGAATTTAGAGGTTAGCATATTTACCTATAAATTAGTGAAAAATGGAAAATTCTATCTCTAAGTAAAAATGGATTTGAGAAGTATCTGCCATTTTTATTGTCCTTGTCTTTGGACATATTCTTTGCAACCCAGTGGAGTGGAAAGAACATGGATTTACAGAATCATAAAGGCTAAATTTTTAACATTAGCCTAGCCACATTCCAAGCTATGCTGTCTAGAATTTGGGCAAACAAGTTAAACTTTGTTGACCCTGGTGTTTTTATCTGTAAGTTGGGAATAATAATGTCTATTTTTTAAGGTTGTGTCAAGAATCTTAGACAATACATATTAACATTCATGGCACATAAGGTATGAACCAATAAAGGGACTAATGCAATTACTTAGGAGTTGTCATTCTTGCTACTTCTCATTATAACATCAAAATTAGTTTCTCTAATATTTACTGAAATGCAAAGCTTTAAACTCTAACTCTGGAACTTCCAAAAGGAAGTGTCAACTGCATTTTCATACTCAGAGGCCTAAGACTTTTCACTATTGCCTTATATCTTACCAAATTGCGATTAGATCCAGAAAACCATATTTGAAAGCCCTGATGCATGCCATTTTTCAATGCAGGACCCATAAGGGTATATTCAGAATGTTTATGAAATGATCGCTCTCTGTACTACATTACCGAGAAATTACCCAGTAAGGGGAGATGTGTCTCAGGATTCTGCACTCCAGGCTCAGACAGTTCCAGAGGCCGGAAATCACAGGGTATGCATGCTCCTAGCACTAAAAACATGGCTAGTGGGTCTAGGTAGAAAGCTTGAGGAAGATGAAAAATTCATTGGGCTGAGGGAGGATTACTGAGTTATAAAAACAATCCATACAGCAAAGTGAATTTTCACTTGCAAGAGATACATTATTTATCTAGAATTTTAGAATGGGCCTCTCTTCAGATAACTATTTAGTGTGTCTGTTATTTGTTCCCTGTGATCGAATGTGAGTGAGTGAGAAGCATATCTAAATAGGTCTCACAACCAGTTTCTTTCATAAACCTCCTTTATTGTATACACTGTGTACCCTTGACAAGGAGAACACTATTAATGGAGACAGTATGCTCTGGAACTCAGAGCACTGACATGGGAATTAGGAGCTCTTAGGTCTGTTGTTTTCTGCCAGAGACTGACTCTGTGACCTTGCAGCAGTTGATTCACAAACAAGGTAAAGATCATATCTGTGATGGATTGAGAATTCACTTAAGAAAGATGCTACATGACTACAAAGTGTTTATTATTGTTGCTTAACCTAGATAAGGAAAACACTTATAATCACTGCCCAAAACTTCTAGACTTTCCGTTGACTTCTAAGCCCACTCTCCCCTATAAAGTCGTGTCCCCTAAACCAGATGAGGATTCACACTGTTAATCTCAGCAAAGTCATCTTTTTGTAATTGTGCTTATATTAGGTCACTCATTAGTCAAGCACATTTATTTAACATCTACTTTTTATGTCAGATGCTGTCCTAGGTAGAGAATGAAAAAGATAAGGGTTGTTCCCATCTCAATTCAAATTATGGTAAGATAAACATATACGCAAAACCAGAACACAATATAATGAATGCCACAAGAGTATACCTATAAAAATTTTGTGGGTAGAGGAAGAAGGATTAACCAGTTCTGCTGGAGAGAAACTAATTCAGGGAAGACTTTGGAGAAGAAGGCACATGATGATCGGAACCTGGAATATGTGACAAAAGTAATATGGAGAGAGGCGTCAGGGCAGAGAAAGTATAGGACATGATATTTTCAGAGAACTGCAAGCAATCTAATTTGGTTAGAATGGAGGGTTCATAGGGGAATGACTGAGTGGGGGCTAGAGTCAGGGAAGTTCCCACCAAGCCAAGGAGTTGTATTTCTCCTGGAGGCATAGGGGGATCTGCTTATCATTTCTAGGTGAGGATGAGATGTGATCCTGTCTGTGATCTAGAAATGTGTCTAGCAGAGTCGCAAAGGCCATTGACCAGAGTAGGACAGAGGTCACATACTGTCTGCTCTCACACCAGACACTGGCGGATGTATTTTGTTTGATAGTCAAAAGATTTTTGTAAATGTTAAACTAGTTGCAAATATATAAAATTTGGGGAAAATCACATAAAATGTTGATTTCCAGTCTCTGTTAAAAAGTGGAGTTGGCAATTCCTGCCTGGCTAGAATCGGCTATTGCTGAGAAGTATCTTCCACCTTCAGGTGGAGCGTGCATGCTGGCATTTGTCTTTCTGGTGCTTATATTTGAGGATGAGACTCCTGGAGTAAAGCAGACTTGGTGTCAGAAAGATCACTGATGACGAGGTTGCCATTCTGCCATCAGGAATGATGAAAATTTGAACTGGGGTGAAAGTCTTGAGGATAGATAAGGGCAAAGATGACTTTGTTGATTGTTTAGATATGTAGAGGGTGAGAGATGCAGAAGTCAAAGACTCCCCAGTGTTTTGGATAAGTGGGTAGGATTTGCATAGAGTAAGAAACCCAGAAAGAAGAGAAGGCTTTGAAAAGATGACAGTGTAGCCTTCTGCCATTCAAGACTGTTGAAAATATACTTGCAGTAACCTAGTCAGTTAGAAAGTACTGTGCTAAAATAAGAAAGATTATCATTATGACCCAAGCGGTTGTAAACATTTTTCTATTCTCTCTCATGCTTAATCTTGAACTCTAAACAAGTTATCAGACAACTATCTGTTCCTGAAACCAGAAAAACAAGTAAGGAAATGGGGATATTTGAAATGCCAAGAGTGGGCACATAACTGTAAATGATACTTCGCAATGGGAAAAGTAGAAACCGGCCTTAGTTCAGCTGAGGTGAAATAAGTGGGTAATGTTAGAATACAGGTTTAAAATGAGTAATAGCCATTATGTAGAATTTATTTAGGGAAAACATAAAGTTAATGCAAAATATGAAGCAGAACTGGGACTAGGCAAAAGGACGTGAGGCTTTTGTGGAACCAAATTCAGGAGACTCTCCCTCAGGCAATTGCAGGACCCTGTCAGTGAGCACTCCCTTCAGTATTGCTCCCTAGGGATGTCACTTGCCTCATCCTCATCCTGGTCCTGAGTTTTCTCAAAAAAAAAGAAAAAAGCTAAGTTATAAGTGATCATAAATCATAAATTGTTGTCCTCCACCCCATGAAATTCCCTGGATGTAATTACAAATGTCATTTTAGATTTATGATCTTATCTAATTTTTACGTATGTACCCACTGTGGGGAGAAGCAGTCTAAACAAGCTCTGCGTTAAGCCTTGTTGAAACTCAGAGCCTCAAGCCTTTTCTCGTGAGTCTCAGGTGGGGCTGAATTGGCTAACTGTGGCTCCAATGATAGGCAGTTGCTTGAAAGCTGTTTACGCTGACATACTGTGTGGAATAGATCCCTCTGGAGTATCTCCCACTGATATTGATGTCTCACTCTTATTGATTTTGAGAGGCCAGTCACTAGCAGGGCAGCATGTCAAGATGCTGAAGCAAGGAAGTTGTTTGAAATATTGTTCTCATTGGAGTGTGTTCCTTACGGCATATTGTTCAACCACAGAGGATATGAGAACTGAAATGCATCTTAGGCATCATCCGGTCCCACCTCTTTGACACACAAATACAAAAACTGGGGCACAGAAAAGGGGAATAACTTGACTCAAATCACAAAGTAAGTACATTAGTTAGGGTTAGGTTTAGCTGGAGTGGCGGCAAATAGAAAGTAATAGTGATTAAACAAGACAATGCTTATTTCTGTCTCACAGAAGGAAACAGAAAATCCAGCGCAGTGGTAGATGGAGGACCAGTTTGCTGCTGTGTCCCTCTGCCATGCTCCGCATGTGGCTGCCATTGAGTGGTGCCAGCTGGCTGTTCCATTCCAGTGGCCTGAGGACAGAGGGACCCTTTCCCTCTGAGGAAACTTCATTCAACCTTCACTTCTTCTGCCAAAACAAAGTCTCATCACTGCAAAGAAGACTGGGAAATATATTTATTCTGAGCAGCCATGTACTTAGTTACAATTAGGAGGTTCTAAAGAAAGAAGAGCCCAGACTTCTTCATCACTATACAATGCAACCATATAATCAAAAACGATTTGTACCCCCTACCAAAGCTATTGAAATAAAAAATTAAAAAACTAAAAAAGGAAGGAA
>NW_007180261.1:98066-127741 GCF_000164805.1 Carlito syrichta
GGGAGGGAGGGAGGAAAGAAGGAAGGAAGGAAGGAAGGAAGGAAGGAAAGAAGGAAGGAAGGAAGGAAGGAAGGAAGGAAGGAAGGAAGGAAGGAAGGAAGGAAGGAAGAAGAGAAGCCAAATGAAAACAATTATCAAGGCCTACCACAACAAATTGGTGACATTTCTAGGACTAGTATCCTATTTCTTGACCTCCAGTAGAATGTTCTTTCTACTACACCATAGATTTTTACTTCTCATAAAGATGTGATCTTTTACCAAGAAGCCTCTAAGAACACTTTGAATATGTATAAATTCATCATTTTATATGTCCATACTCAAAGCACTATTTCCCCTTTACTTAAGAAATTTTTGTTTTTAATTATCCCTAGAGCATGTATATAGGAGTCAGGCAGACTTATGTTTAACTTCTGTCTACTAACTTCTGACTTGAGGTTATATGAAAAAAAAAAACCTTACACTTCAGTTTCTTCTTCTCTAAAATAGTGACAATGTGGTCGTCTTTAAGTTGTTTTAAAAATTAAATGAGACAATGTTCATGAAAAAGCCTAGACCAGGGCTTAGTACCAAATAGGTATCTAGTATTGCTATCAGTTCTCTTTGCCTTTCTCCTCCCTTCCTTAGGTTTTCTCCAACCCTATGACAACCTGAGTTTTCCGTAGGGTAACTAACTGAAAGGAATCTAAATTCTTGACAAAATTGTTTTCCAGAGATCCATGGCAACCAGTTTAGATGCAAAATCTGTTAATCTTGAAAGATGAGGAGACACTGACACCATCAGAGAACTTTTTAAAAGAGTCCCAACCCTAAAGATAATTATTAAATAGGGTCTAGAAGTCTGTTCGTTTTTGAATGAAACTTTTGTTTTTATAGCTGAGTGAATTTTATGTGCTGTTGCAGAAGCTGAGAGGTTGTTCAGGAGGCTCTTTTGGTATCTGAGACATGATAGAATAACATGGTGATGGATGGAATTAAAATATTTAGTGGGCAAAATTAATAGGACTTGATACCTAATGTGATGTAGGAGTAAGTTGATATATCTTTCAACAGCAGTAAAAGTTACTTTCAACAGCAGTAAAAGGTAAAATCTAAGATAGAAAAGTTCCTTTTTTTTTTTTAAGAGACAGGGTCTCTGACACCTAGGCTGGAGTGCTGTGGCACAATCATAGCTCACTGCAACCTCGAATTCCTGGGCTCAAATGATCTTCCCATCTTAGTCTCCTGAGTAGCTGGAACTACAGGCACATGCCACCATGACCAGCATATATATATATATATATATATATTTTTTTTTTTTTTTGATAAATTAGAGTCTTGCTATGTTCCCCAGGCTGGTCTTGAACTCCAGGCCTCAAGCAATCATCCCACCTCAGCCTCCCATAGCGCTGTGATTATAGCCGCGAGCCATTGTACTTTGCCTCAAATCCTATTCTTTAAAATTTAACTATACAAGCACATGATATGAGTGTCATTTAATTTTATATAGCTATTCATGTTCTTTTATTTAAGGAAAAAAGACTTCTCAGGTCTTTGTCCTGTCAAGGAGACAGTTTGACCACAAGATAAACAATAATAATAATATAGGACTACAGAAAAGTAAATGCAATCTTGGACTGTATTCATCTAAAGAGTGCAGAACAGGGAAGAGCTGTGCTCAGTTCTGGGCACCATATGTAGAAGGGAATCTGGACAAGCTAGGACTTGAACAGAGGAGGATGGTTTTGAAAGAAAGATATCAGAAATATCTCACAAGCAATGATGGAAGGAATCCACATATGTATCCCAATAAAGAGAAAACTAAGGAAAGGCAATGCTTTCAATCATCTTGGGGACTGTTACATAGAAAAGACAGCAGATTTTCTGTAGAGGACAGAAATAGGGCTAAAGGGGTGGAAGATATTTACATCAAAATAAGACAGCTCTAACAGTTAGACCTACCAGTAGAATGGACACCTTCCAAGAGAGTCTGCTGTCCTTGGACATGGTACAAGCAGTCTTGAAGGCTGGACAAGCCCTGACTGACTGAAGATGTTATAAAAGAACTTATGGGTCAGACTGACTAGTGAGAATAACCTCCTAAGGTCTGCCTCATTCTGACATCATTCCATGGCTCTATGTGAAATTATACCATTTTAATAATTTCCTTGACTGTACAATTAAAGAAGTAATTTACCTTTGTTAACTGAGAAGCACTCAGAAAGAACGCTGTTGTCTTTTCACCTCTAGAGATTATAAGAATAGTACTAGATATTTCTAAAAAGGCATTCTATACATAATTCCTGTACCAATCTATTGTCATGCGATTACAGGAATAAACAATAGATTACATAATATGAAAACCACATTGTCTCTTATATAGAAGAGGGTCTATTTTGCATTCACACTCCATGGTTTGATCATTGCTATTGCTCAATATGCCCTAGGATTTTCAATAAACTTAACTAGCTTTATGAAGTTATAATGCATTAATTTCAAATACCTATGTCCAAATTTTAATATCCATTCATTTATTCAAGTATTTAGTCAACAATCTCTACTGTACTCAGTTGTGGGAGGGATGATTGAAAAGGTGCTTGATAGAGAAATAGGACAATATCCTTATGGGCCTTGAATATCAACTGAAAACATTTAGCTTTGGCAGTTACTGCCTTTAGAACACAGGCATGTAGAATGATCCTCTTCAGTAATCTCTTCCATCTACAATCTTTCCTGCCTTTGATAGTAAATATATCATCTCTGTTAAAGTTTGCTTCCTAGCTTAAACTGAATACAGACTCCAAACCATTGAATCACGTTAGACATTTTTTTTTTTTACTCACCACAAACAACTGTAGGATGGCATGCACTTGAACAAACCAAAAGTGATTTCACTCTTCTAATTTTCAGAGCTTTTTGGCTAAAAGCAGAGTGAGAAATTCATACCTTTTTCAAGCAGTATGGGTTCTTTTTCCCAATTTCTGTCATCCATCTGGTTCTCTGGAGGTCTTGGAATCAAAGAAAGTGTTAGTTCACTGTGCTGAAATCCAAAAAAGACTGCTAAACTGTGAAAGAAAATTTGCATTCCAGAGACACTGAACGAGTTAGTCCACCACCCTTTTGCAGCAGAAAGGAGAAAACATCTGTATTTTCTGCCTCTTTTGTCTTTCAGCAGTTATAGAATGGAAAATCCTGTACTCCCTGCCTATGCCTTTCATACCTAATTAATCTAAATCACTCTTGGCAGGGTGGGGGAGGAACTAAAACATGAAATTATTTTATTTCTAGTGTCAGAAAATATTACAACCAAAATGCAATTTAAGAGAAGCAAATCACTTCACCACCTTCCCTTTGAGCTCTTCATGAGGTTTCATTCTCATGAACAGGTTCCGGAGCCAGACAGGTGTTTGACACACACATCAATAGTGCTCTCTTGAGAAGAAACTGCACAGTGGCAGCCATGATGTTGGCATGTCTTTATGTCTTCTCTAAGTTATGGTGCTGTCTTCAGTCTTCCATTGACAGAAGTATAATTACAAGGCCTTGTTCTCAACAAAAGCCAAATTATTGCCAAATCTGTTCTACTGATCTCTGGAGAATCGAAGTCAGCTCATGACCCTCTGGCTGTTCTCTTTGCCACTCCCAGGAGTTAGAGGCTTAAAGTTTTTTCTTTCTTTTGAAAGAGGATCAAGTTTGGTTCAAACAAGCTTTTCTGTCATCCCCAGGAGTACAAAGAGAGAACTTCCATGACCCTAGTTGTTTGGCTCAGACCACTTGTGGCTTGCTATAATTTAGGAAGTAATTTTAATTCATAAAACCAGGTAGAAAATAAACATCTTGGCAGGGCTGAGTTTCAAGCAGCTCTGAAGGGAAGCAACACGTGAACAGAATGGTATTGGGAACATTTCTAGTCTCTGCTTGCAGATCTGGATTCTAATGGATGACTAATGATGGTTTAATTCTGATCTGAAATTTGCAGGCAGGCAGGCATTACTATGTATACATGTAGTTGAATACATCATTGCTTAAGCCCGGGTTTTTTATTTTTCTCCCGGATGGGTCAATTTCCCATGGTAGACAAGCACTAAGTAAAAAGAGCATTGTCCTACTTACTATGTTGTGTGATTAACTGTAGATCATTTATATTCTTAGGGAAATTTGTAACACTAATTTTTTTTCTGAGAAATATCCTCTTGCTGAGATAGAATCAAAGAAGCAAAGAGTTGGGAGAAATCTTAGATGTTAGGTTATTTGATGCCATTTATTGTTTTCATTCAATGAATACTTATTGATTGCCTGTTATGTTTTACACACTACTCCAAAAGCTGTGAATGCCTTGGTGTCTTGAACAAACGAGTGTGAAGATAAACGATAAGCATGACAGCAACTAGGTACAGGAGGTGATATAACAGAATAAGGAGACAGAGTCTGGCTCAGGAGAAAGGACTGCTTAAACATGGTGGTGATGGAAAGCCATCTGAGGATGGTTATGACATTTCAAATATGTTTATGAAAGCAGATGTTGTCAGATGAGACTTTGGAGTAGTCCGAAATGATTATTCATTTATTTGCTCACTGAAATATACATATATTGAGCTTCTTTAAGTGTCAGGCATTGTTCTGGAAACTACAAATAGAGCTGTGAACAAGATCAAGAACTCTGCCTTATTGAAACTTTGTTCAGACATCAAATCATTGAGAGTTTCAAAGGATAAAGAGGTCTATTAACTTAAGTCTTTTATTATATAGATGAAGGAATTTAGACCCAGAGAGGAAATACTTTGCACAGGTCTTCCTGGTGATGGCCTTGGCAAGGCTAGAATATAGATAGATGAAGGAATTTAGACCCAGAGAGGAAATACTTTGCACAGGTCTTCCTGGTGATGGCCTTGGCAAGGCTAGAATATAGCCTTAGGCTTCTGATTCATTTCTCTGTCTCTGAGCAATACAGGGTCTCCATAAATATCTGTTTTAACAATTCTAGTTTCAAATAGTACTAAGGTTAATTAGCATTGTGACTCCTTTTCCCCATCAAGTCTTCCTGTCTAAAGATAACATAATTGAGGGCTGTCAAGGTGGTACCTCACAAGCATAGGCATAAGGGACTTAGGCCTTGATTATAAAGACAATGGACCCTGCCAGAGTATCTGCAGCAAACTGTACAGAAAAGTTTATGAGATGTCTCACAGACTTGTACACTTCTCTGCCTGTACTCTAAATCTATGACATATAACTACTCCATCACTTGTTAGGTATTCCAGGTATATAAACTAAACAAATACATATAGCTGGTAAAAATTTTTAAAAATCTGCTGAAATAAATCAACAAACCATAAAAAATCTGTATTTTTGTAAACTCAGTATTTGAGGGAATGGGGTACCAGTGTATGTGTCTTATAAATGTCTGCTTCTCTCTAGTAATAAGAGTCATGGAAAGCAGGCTCAAATGGTTAATCAGACACTGATGAACCAATATATAGGGTCAGTCTTTGAAATGGTAATTCTTCCCAGAGAAAAGAGCTATATAATAATAACTTTACATCTCTTTGCATTCTTCAAGAATGCTTCTCACATTTCTTGTCTCATTTTGTACAATTCTGGAAGATAGATAAGTTAGAATACTTAGTATCCCATTATACAGACGAGAAAACTTTTGAAATAGTTTATGAAATTTTGTGGAAGGTACTGTGAAATTCTAGCTACTCTGGAAAATGACTGCCTCAGTGAAAATGGTCTGAGTATCTATTAATAACCTCTGTAAGTTGCTGACAGCAGGAATTAAGAACACTGGATCTAAGACATCATAATACGAGGCTTCAAATAGGATTAACAATTTGGAGCTCTTGGCTAGAGGGTCCCCATATTTTTCAGTGTACAACCATTTTATCTCGACAATGGCAATTACCCAAGAAAGATAATATACTCAGCCTAATGAATTTTGTTGGCTATATTATCTTTGTCATATTCTTAATTTTAACAAAGGTAAGAACACCAAAGAGAAGTTTTGGTACTCCAAAAAAAGACCTAGTGTGGGGTTGGGAAAAGAAGACTGCATGGAAAACAAGTCATCTGTGTCCTGGACCAAGCTCTTTTCTAAAATAGTATTCCACACTAGGCAAATCAACTTTCCTAAAGGCAGTACCCTAGTAACTAAGATAAGAGGGTTGATCAAGATGATTTAAGGAATGTTTTCAAGCTCAACCAAACTATGTACTCATGAAAGGCTATAAGACAGCAGCATGCTAAAGATTAACAACTGCATTCTGTGTAATTATTATGTGGATCGAGGTAGAAAGAATATCAGAGAAACTCGGTAATTGGAGAACGGCTGAAGCAGAAGAAAGAGTTTCTGTCTTTGGACTCAGAAGACATAGTTTCAAATCCTGACCACATTTATAGTTACTTGGCATATGATGAGGATAATAATTCTATAGTTCTGCCTACTACTCCAGATTGTTGTGGAGATTAAATGAGGTCCTATTTGTGTATGCTTAGTAAACTCTCAGGACTCTAAGAAGTCAAGATGTCAGTTTTTGGTTTTGGTGTATAAAGGAATGTGAAAAGTACTTTTATGAAGAACTAAGAAATTGATGAGTCTGGAGTATAATAAGGTTTACATAGAACAACCCTTTTACAAAATTCCCAGAAAAGCAAGGGGAAAGTCACTTAGTAGTTCAGAAGCCCATTTAGTGTAATGACATTATCTAATTATCCCATAATATTATCTACAGAATTCCTTGGATAATCCATTTAAAAAAAAAAAAACAGATATAAAATATATGAGAATTGATGGTGAATGAAAAGTATTTATAGAAATGCAGTGCTTAAATGTAGTAATTCAATTAAATGGTCAAGAGATGTCAATTGAATATATCTCCTAGCCCCTTAGAATCTGTATAGAGAATTACATAAAACTAACATTTATTGTATTGCTAGGTACTGGGTACTTGCTTTTGTATATGTGAACTCATTTAATTCTCACACTTGTAAATGTAGACATTTCAATCTTGTTTAGTAGATAGAAAAACCAAAGGCCAAAGAAGTCAAGAACATTACTTAAACTTTTGAACTCAAGTTACTTGCTCACTAATTTATCACTAGTTCTGTCATTGTATATGGTTGACTTGCTCTGATTCCTGAGTTAATAAGTCCTAACATGATGTACCTCAAAGTTGTTATAAAGGCAAATTTATGATTTGGCTTGTCCTGGAAGGAAAGGAATTTTCTTTTCTTTTTCTTTTTTTGTTTCCCCTTTCATGATAGTCTCAAAGGAGTTCTCTGATCTGTTAATTTTACCCCTGGCATGAGGTTCTGACACACAGTCATCAGATCTCACTTCTCAGTCCTCCCATTGCCCCAGCACATCTCAAGGATTGTAAGACATTCAAGAGAAGTGCCTTATAAAAACAGTTCCCCAACTATCATAATACTATTAGAAAGGGATTGGCAGTAGTGGGAAATTTCCAGGGGAAGGAAGGCACACCTCATCAATAAGGGTACCTGCATAATGAACATTTGTATACCTAACCCTGAATTGTACACCACATATTTTTTTTTTTAAATTTTTTAAGAAAAATAAATAAATGACCAATGGGGGTGGGGGGAGGAATAGCAGTTTCCAAACTATTTGGCATTAGGAACTGGTTTCATGAAGATAATTTTTTCACAGATAGTGTGGGAGGGGATCTGAAGTCAAACCTCACCTCTAAATGTTAATTTGTATTTGCAGTCACTCCTCAGTGTTAGCATCACCACCTCAGTCAACAGGCATTAGATTCTCATAAGGAGTGCGCAACCTAGATCCCTCACATGTGCAGTTCACAATAGGGTTTATGCTCCTACAAGAATCTAATGCTGATGCTGATCTGACAGGAGGCCATGCTCAGGCGGTAATGCGAGTGATGGGGAGCAGCTGTAAGTACACCTGAATCTTCACTTGCTTACCTACCACTCACCTCCTGCTGTGTGGCCTGGTTCCTAACAGGCCATGCATGAACCAGTACCACTCTGTAGCCCAGGAGTTTTGGGGACCTCTGCTTTAGAAGACCTAGCATGCCACATGGGTTGCACATTTAAAGGTAAAATACCACCTCTCTAGGTATTAAGTTATAGATAAACTAAGTCTTAATGAAGATGTTCTTTTCCGATTTACTAAAGTTCAGATATCAATCCCAACCCGAGTGCTTAAGAATAAATGACAGTGTATAAATTACTTTGTGAAGAATGTGATTTATAGTGTATGACAAAGTTGAATAAAATAGCCCAATTGTCCTGATCTTTTTGTCCTTTCTGTTGACTTTTTTTTCTTATTGTTTTAGGACATATTTCTTAATTTCAAAGACAGTTTATGTGGTCTGAATAGAAACAAAATTTTGTAAGAAAATTTTTTTTCTAAATTCTATGTTTATAGTAACACATGGGTTTTGTTTGTGCTAGCTTGACACATGGATGTTCATGTCTGGCAGTGTTGAACTTCCCTTTACTAGCCCTGCCCAATACACAGATTTTGCTACAATATTCTTTTTGTGACATGAATTTTGTTCAATGCAGGCTTATCTGAGACTCTTCTCAAAGAGGATAAGATGAGGAAATCTCTTGTTATAACACAACACTAATTCCAAAAAGTGTTAAAATAAGGTTTTTTCCAGATGCCAACTTATATCACACCTAGAATAGATTCCTATCATCATAAATCCACCACCACACTAACCGCTCTCTCACCATTCTTAAGTAATTACTCTATGTTCCCATCATCCGTTACTCATGTCTCAATAATAGAAATTTATTGTACTCTTTGCCTCAAATCAGTTATTTATAGATGTGTCTACCTCTCTCCCAATACATTGGGAACCTTTGAGGGCAGGGATTGCATTTTTGTCTTCTCTGTCTTCTTCTGTACCTACCAGGCTGTTGAACACTTTTTTCTACTTTTTAGACTTTCTACAATAAGTGAGGAGGCAACTCTGCTCTTCAGAGAAGCATATAAAAAGTTTGTTTAAGGGGGATTTATACGAAAACTGAGGTAGTATATAAGCACTGGGTGCAAAAAGTTGTGCTCAAAAAGACTGGCAGAAGTGAACAAAAAAAAGTTGAAATTCTTTGACTGAATGTTCAGTTATGTATTTTCACAGCCATCATTTTTGTGTAGGGGGAAGGGTCATGACATCAAAAGAAAATACATTTTTGAGATTTGATGCCCCTAATAAATTGTTTCAATACATTTTTGAGATTTGATGCCCCTAATAAATTGTTTCAAAACTTCTTCTATCTGGAAAAATTAGAATTTGCATTTGAAAAAGAAGAATTTTGATTCTGATGAAACAATTGCAATCATAGGATGTCACAGATGTTATAAGGCTTGCTATGATTATTTTCAATCTGTTTTGAGACATATATTAGCTATAGATACAAATAATAGATTAAAATATAAGTGAAAAACATTTGGAAAGACAAAACGCTTAAAAAGAAATACATGCCTCGGGGGGGAGACAGAGCTTTTGGAAGGTTTTGAACTATAGATTCATTAGAACTACCAAGATAAAATGATATCTTCACTTGCAAAGGAAATCCAAATCTACTGCCATCATTTGAGAAGGCTTTGATGGCCAGAATCAATATAGAGAATAAGTTTGTATTCCATAAATAAGTTAGGTAATATAACTATTTGAATTCAAATAGTGGCACTGGCATTTTAAGGGAAATTTGCTGATTCATACCCCTGCCCCTTGTTATTGTACCAGATTGCCATTTGTCGGAAACACCTAGATGAGCTGTGCTTCACAACATTTCTCACATTCACAGTTTAGTGGACCATGGTGGTATTCATGAGCTAAATGGATGAGGCCTCTGCTGGCCCAAGATGACCGACCACTCATGGGCTTTGGAAGTCTCAGGCCTCTCCTAACCTTCCCAGATATGGTACACATGGAACCCATATAAGGCACACTATGTCTTAGGTTCCCAGTTGAAAAACTCTGGACTAGAGAGTTGCTTTGCATGGTTAAATAGAAAAATGTTATTTCATATAAAGTTCTTACCCAGAGTTCATTAATTCATCAACTAACCGATATTTGTGGAATATCAATTTTATGTCTGCATACTGTTATAGATGCTGGGGATCCAACAATGAGTTTTCTCTCTTATCCTGAAAGTGTTAGGGAGACAAACTGTCTTAAGATTTCAACATGGTTTTTTTCATCATTTATCTGCATGTGACTTGCAGGTAGTAAGCTTGGATGTCTTCTTTTTCAATATAGACTGTTTATCCTGAAGCATAGAATAAGTATGGTGTGATATAGCAGAGAGAACCTCCATGGGACAGAGAATTAGGAGGAATATATTCTAACTCCAAATCTACCACTAGTTATGTTTGTTATCTGTGCCTTAGTTTCTTGAATCTGGTTGTTAGACTGGAATTGTGGTTTTTAAATAGTGTGATGTGGATTCTCCACAGGCTCCATCCTTCCATGCTTTTTGACCAGAAGTGAGTTTTGGTTCCTTGAGACACGCTTCATAGATGAATTGCTTCTCTGAACAAAGGATTGTGGGAGAGGGAGCAAATAAAGAGAATTGAAAACTCCTGCTTTAGAGTAATCTTTAAGGACTTTTCAAGATCGAATGTTTTCCCTCTCTTTTTTTTCCTTTTTGTTCTTATGTCAGCAAGACCAAAACTGTATCTAGAATGTGAGATGTCATTCCTATCTTTCCAAGAGTCTTTCCTTTTCTACAATATTGTTTTTGTACCTAAAAGAAGCTAATGATGAATATAAGATCACATTTTAATTTTATAAAATGAAAATTTTAACATTTCTAAATGGCAACAATCACTTTATAGTTTTCTGAATCTTCAAATACTATGTGTCTTGATTTTAAATTCTCAATATTGAACACATATACCTATGTAATATGTAAATTATGATAATGTTCTTATTTTTATCATCTCATTAGTAGTTAATGTTTATATTACCTATATGCTTCATTTATATTCAGATAAAACATTAATGTTTCAGCTCTTCTACTTGTGAGTTAAAGTTATTTATACAATATTCAAGTATAGAGAAAAACACAACCATATATCTCTAACTTAAAAACAGTTGCATTTTGGAGTTTTCTGTACAAAGTTTGTTTGCGATTTAATTTTTAGTTTCACTTATTTTGTTTGTTTTTAATCACAGTTGTGTTGCCATCACTGCAGAAAAGTTTATAAGCTGTGCCTTTTGACAACTGACTAAATTTTGTTTTTTTCTGATACTCTTACTTCTCACTTTAACCACACTTTCATTGAAGTAACTGCCCAAAATATTTTCTATGAAAAAAAGCCCTCAAACTGTTACTGCTGAAGAAAATTAAAATTAAAAATAAAATAAAATTTAGATTCTTTATTAAATTTAGGCTAAAGGGCTTCAACAGCTGGTTGCCAATTATCTACTGTGTGTGGTATACTATGTAAGACGTACTATGTAAGGGCAAGGATGGTTACTGTTGTGGATGCTGTTGTATGCTGTCAGATCTCTCTTCAGTACTGAGGTTCTCTTCCCCCAGCTGCTGCGAGTGTTGACAGCTGACAGTTCATAACTGAGACTCGCTCAAGTAATTGCCCTCAATGAAAAGAACGTCTTCACCCAAGGCTATACCTTTTTCTTGGTGGCAGCTTGTATCGGCTGACTAGTAGATGAAGGAATATAAGGGCCCTGTGTCTTCAAGAGAGGTCAACTCTGCAGAGCCATCTCAGCGACAGTGTATCCATGGAACCATCAGAGGCCTTTGCTGTAACTGCATCATAGTGCAACTCCTCCCTCTGCCCAGATACTTTCTGCACTTCCCACAGGTGTTGTTTGCAAAGACACATCTTTGTAACTTCCTGTGTAAAAATTGCTGTTGCAGAATTTGTTTCCTAGAAAACACAACTTCATGCTATGTCTTTCTGGGGGAAGAGAGGAGAGGTCACAGTTGAGTCTTAGAGGTTGACATAAACCACTAAATCAAGTTCATTGTGTACAGTGTAGTAGGAGAATCACCACACAATCCTATGGGAGCGGAAGTGACTTATTTTGCTTGGAGTACAACAGAGGGGAGAGTTAGGAAAGGTTTTTCAGAAGAAGTGACATTTGAGATTCACTTTGAAGAATGAGTAGTAGGCAATCTGTAGACAAAGTAGGGTGTGAGATCAACTGGGTTTGTAAAAGAATGTTGCTTATTAAAGACATGGTAGGAAGCTCCGTGTGACAGTTAGAAGGTGGGGTCCACAGGGACAGTGATGGAGAAAGAAGGGGTCATGAGGCACACTACTAATGTTGAAAGTTCTTAAACTGGAGAGTGCTCTTTTCTCCTAATTCCCCAACTATCAAACAAGGCAACCCCACTCATGAGATTTGCAAAATATGATTCAAATAGATATATTTAGAGATATCCCTCTTTCACTTACTTGCTTAAAGACTTTCTATTTTCTTCAAAACTATTTTATTTCTCAACCATTTCATTTTAGCCTACTTCAGAGAAGTCTAATATTGACATGAAAAATGTATCTTTTTGTCAGACTTTAAAATAATCATCTATAAGATGACATAAAAATCTCTCACTCTGTAGTGCTTGGAATTCTACCAGTAGCAATTTCTGGAATGATAAGTGAGAAGATGTAGTACTGGTAATGTAGTCCAGGTTTCTAAACAGATAAGTCCCCCTTTCAAACCTAGAAGAAGGGGTTATGTAGTTGTTCCTAGTATATCTCTGGTAATGGAAACATTTACCTTTTCCTAGGGCTGTTAATGCTGATATATCACAGAGTAATAAAATAATTTGAATTAATGATCATTTTTCAGATGAGAAAACCGAGGTCTAGAAAGAAGAAACTACTTACCCACAGCCATAGAGTGTATATTGCCAAAGCCAGCAGGCTAATTCATGTTCTTCATCTAGCAACATTCTCCATGGCTACATAATGAGTTCCTCAAATCCCTCTCTGAATTGTTAAGAGTCAGGAAGCTGGGGTACCAGTCCCATGTCTGCTCCTTTTGTGCTCCATGACTCAGGTCCAATGGATCAGTTTTCCAGGTCTGTTTGCTCACCTGTGATATGAGAGAATAGATTCAAGGAATTATGATTTCTCTCCTTCCTCTAAGAGAACACGTGCCTACTGGGCCAACTGGAGACTGAAAGGGGAGGAATGTAGTAAAGGGAGCTGGCTGGTGAAGGTTAACATGTCCTCCTCCATCATTCTCTAGCCCAGGATGCCAGTCAACTGCATTCTTGGAACTTTTGTTTTTCTATTTGGGGGTATTTTGCATTAGCCTGATTTTAGGCACATTTTATACGTTTTTCCTTTGTAGCAGAAATGTTCAGATTATGTGTCCTTTGAATACCTGTTCTTCCATAGACCATAAAGTCTTTCACAGAAAGTAACTAAACCTTATATGTTGCTGCTAGTTTTGAGTACATGAGCTGAATCTTGTTGCCAAGCCTCAGTGCAAACAAAAACATTTTCTGGTCAAGCATTTTCTGGTTATTCAACTCCATTACAGGGCTAGCTTTAAAAAAGAAAAGTTAAAACCCACAGAGGAGCAAAACACATGCCCTGGGAAGACAATTTCCATCCACATGAGCTCAGATTGTCAGAGCAGAAAAGAAGCAGGCCCTCATTCTCCAGACCATCATCATCTCCAGGCTCTCATCCTATGCTCTTCTGCAATTTTCATTTCACCACTTCAAAATGGGGGGGGGAATAGGTTAATAGTTTCCATGAGTTTAGACTGTAACCAGAGGCACACTAAGCAATTTCAGAACCTCAAGCAACCACAACTTTGAGGAAAGGATGATGATGGATTTACCAATTCATCTTGGGATGAATTCCAGAGTTAAGGAAGTCAGGCCAGCACTGTGCTGCCAGGGTGGGATATAAACAGTATTCCTTCATTCATTCTTTCTGAACACATTCATCCCAGTCTTATTTCTATTCCAGATAGCATACTGGATGCTCTATAAGACAGAAAAATGCATTCTTAAGACATAGTCTCTGCCCTTACTGAAATTAAAGTTTAGTAGAGGAAATAGACATATGCACAAATAATTATTGTGCACACTTTAAGTGCTGTGAGAGAAAAGTAAAGAGCTCATAAGTGGGAGAGAAAGAAGCAATTCACTCCAACTGGGACCATCAAAGAAGGCTTCACCAGAGAATTGCTTTCTGGGCTGTACCTTGAGAGGTCAAAATGGCAAATTGTGGTACATCTAGGCATTTGTCAAAGCACAGAAGTATGGAAGTTTCTCATAGGTTTGAACAAGAGTGAGCAGTTTGGGATGTTATGAGAAGCTACGTCTAGAAAGGGGGATTGAATACCATGTAAGGATTTAGCTCTATTTATTATATATTGTGGCGGCATTAAGTTTTTGTTGTCAGGAAAGGTAGTTGTACTTGATCACAGCTGTGTTTGGGAAGGGCAATTGAAAGTCATCGGAGGGGTGAGAAGGCACAAGGGGAGTATTACAAGAGAAGAGATGCAAACAAGGAAACCAGTTCAGAGGCCATTGCTATAGGTCAGACGTGAAGGCACTTGTAACCTATGTACAGGCACTTCTTGCTTCATAGACGTTCAATTTCTCATGGTAAAAGGTCAGCTACTCCTTAATTTCCACATCCCCTCCAGTTCTGTATCTTTCTAATGCAATCGATCCCTATCTCAGGTTTATTCCTGATTGTAAACTCAGTGAGTCAGCCCAGGTGAAACATGGTTGTTTGATAATAGCATGGAATTCTAGGAAAGAATGGAAAGTTAACAGGCAATCTTTCAGAGTCCTGACTCACTTAAGTGATATCTCTTTTAAGGGGTGATATGTATTTTTAAAGTTCCACATATTTTTGAAACTAAATGAATTGACTTTCTTAATTCATTTCCAAAATAAGATCCCCTCTACTTCAACATTTCCATCAAGAGTTTAAGAACTTGACACTTGGAAATGGTGTTTGAATCAAGGCTTTAATTGATCGGAAGCCTCATTGATTGTGCTGAGCTCCGATTTGAGTTCTGCAGCCAGCATGCTCTGTCTCAGTCATTAGACTACTCTCTAAAATGTTAGGGGCCTTGGTGACCCCACTAAATCTTTGATGACGAATCAAGTTTTAGAAATAATAGTGAAGTATTAATTGGAGATCCTAGGTGGTATAACTCAGGAGGCAGCAAACTATAGCCTGGTGCCAAATCCAGCCCACTGCCTGTTTTTCATAAATAAAATTTCACTGGAATACAACTACACCCATTTGTCTACCTGCTGTCTATGGCTGCCATCAAGCTGCAGCAGCAAAACTGAGTTGTTACGACAAAGCCAGAAGTATGTGCTATTTGGGCCTTTACAGAAGAATTTGTCATCATCACCCTTGCTGTAGGGAACAAAAAAAAGGAACAAAGGTTGAAGTCAGAAAACATGTGTTCTAAATTCTGAACTTGCTCCTACTACCTAGGTGATCTTAGAGAAGCTACTTGACCTGTCTAATTATGTTTCCTTTTCTCTCTAATAAAGAATACACTCTGCCTGTGATAAGCACATGAGTCAGTGTGTTTTGAAAAATAAAGTATGGAGTTCCCCAAGTCCCAGTGTAACGTTGTTTTTGTTTCCTTCCTTAGAACACTCTGGAGCAGTGCAACGTGTGTTCCAAGCCCATCATGGAGCGAATTCTCCGAGCTACCGGGAAGGCCTACCATCCTCACTGCTTCACCTGTGTGATGTGTCATCGCAGCCTGGATGGGATCCCATTCACTGTGGATGCTGGCGGGCTCATTCACTGCATTGAGGACTTCCACAAGTAAGCGACCTACTCTCCCTTCTTCAGCCTGCCGGTCCTCCTGGATTCTGCTCTCATTGCCTGGCATCTGGGCTGAACATTCTTCTCTTTCAAAGCTGTAGAATCTCAGGATTTAGTGGAAACTTTAAAAGAGCTTATTTGACCAGGCTCGGTGGCTCACCTCTGTAAATTCCAGCATTTTGGAGGGTGGAGGCAAGAGGATTGCCTGAGCCCACAGGCTTAAGACCAGCCTGGGCAACTTGGCAAGACCTCGGGTCTCTACAATAAGTCAAAAAATTAGCTGGGCATAGTGGCATACACCTGTAGTTCCAGCTACTTGGAAGGCTGAGGTACAAGGATCACCTGAGCCCAGCAGGTTGAGGCTGCAGTGACCATGAGCAGGCTACCGCACTCCAGCCTGGGCAACAGAGTGAGACTCTGACTAAAAAAAAAAAAAAAAAAAAAAAAGAAGAGCTTATTTATGAGTGCATCCAATACAGGAATTAGTATCAGGTAACCCACGTGGTCATCCAGCCTGGCATTTACTTCAAGACTTCCCTGGGTTTGTCCATCGCATCTTTGGGTGGCTCCAATTGTAAAAATAAGTTGACTCAGCCATAGAGTATGTGTGTTAGAAAGAGGCAAATCCTGGCCTAGACAGGAAGAAGAGGTATGACCTTTGGAAAATTGCTCAACTTCTTTGAGCTCATCAATTTGGTCATTAGACCAAACCTTGTCCTAAAGCTTTCTCAGATATGACAACCCGAATTCTCTCAAAAGCTCACCTCTACATCTCTGTCATTCTACAGGGAGGAGGTTGTTGCAGAAAGACACAGAGAACAATTCAGTCTTACTCTCACATATCCAGAGGCAGTTTCATGCCATTATCTACATATTCATGCCCTTCTCTAATCTTTCCCCTACCCAGGCTTTCTCTTTCTCAGGTTATGTTCCAGTGAATGAGTTAGTACAAATCATGCAGTCTTTTGAGGAGGATTAGAAAGTGGAGCCCTAATATCAAAGCCAGTTACTCACGGGCTTGGAAAAATATGTCCCCCTTCCTCAATTCTCCCATTTGTAGGTCCCTCTTTCCTCTATTATAGCTGGGTTTTTTGTGAAAATTACACAGTCTTGTATTTTCCTTTTCCTTTGTTTTTGCTTGTTTGTTTTTGAGTTGGAGTCTCACTGTCGCCCAGACTGGAATGCAGTGGCATACTCCCTACCACCACAGCCTCGACCTGCTGGGCTCAGGCGATCCTTCCACCTCAGCCTTCCAAGTAGCCAGAACTACAGGCATGCACTACCAAGCCCAGCTAATTTTTTATTTATTGTAGAGATGAGGTCTCACCAAGTTGCCTGGGTGGGTCTCAAACCCGCAGGCGCAGGCAATTCACTTGCCTCAGACTCTCAAAGGACTGGGATTACAGACTGAGCCACCGAGCCCATTTTTTACATAATTTTAAGGACTGTGTTAAAGCTATAGATGCAATAATAGATGGTAGATTCAAAAGTTTTCTGGCTTGTGTTTGCCAGGCAGTGGATTTGAAGGTAATTTTTGAGACTTTCAAAGAGATGAAGCTCATATTGCTCACCACCTTGGGTATCTGTTCTCTGGCCTCTGAATGTGCAGTCCTGTGGGTTAATTTTCAGCACTCTGTTGATTGTCAACAACCCGGATGCACTTACCACAAGTATTGTGAGAATCTGAGACTCCTATTTTTAAAATGAATTTCCTGACCACTTTCCAACTAGCAAAAAAAAAGTAAAAACCCCACCAAAAGACGTGAGGCTGAATGAATTTTTTAAAAACCCTGTGGCAGAAATTTCAGCCTATATTGGACAAGGAAGGGCTTACTTTGAAAGGGCAGTCACAGCATAAATTATACTTCACGTTATTGATATTTTTAGCTTGTAATTACACATAAAAAACCCTGCATCTATTTAAGGGAAGTGAAAAGGTATCAATGGAGAGCATATTCTATCACTATTTCAATCCTTCCTTAGATTTACCCTAATCCAAGAAAACCTGATAGATAAAATCAGAGCATTCACATTATTGTTGCTGGAAATGATGGATATATTACACCCCTCAACTAAAACAGGAAATCAATTCCAATAAATGTAAGTTTATATCTATGCCAGTTATCTTTCACTTATAGGGGCAGGGAGCATAATTAGAGACTTGCAACCGGTGACATATATGTGTGGGTCTGAAAGCTCCCAGAAAGCAGACTTGAGCAACTAAGAGGGAAAAAAAAAAATCTTAAACTTCCAGATACCTATCCCCACTAGTTCAATGCATGTTAAAACATAAATTATTTTTTAAAAATATGTCATTTTCATGACTGGCAGATATATAGGGGGAGAAGTTTGTTGTTGTTGTTGTTGTTATCTTTTCCTCATTTCCTAGAGGAAAATAAGAGAATGTTACACAAAACTCTTATTTCTAAGCCTCAAAATTACTAGCACTACTAGAACACAAAGCAGCTAAAAGTCCAGCACAGGATGGGTACTGCAAGACCAAGGAGAGGATAGATAAAGGACTGCAGCCTCCTTTTTCAGACAGTTTTTCATGTCTTGTTTTTGGTCCTTCTGAATGGGCCTCCCTTTTGGGGCTTGTAGGAAATATATTTCAATTCAGTTCAACTCACAGTTCAAAGAACGCTCTGGGCAGGATTCGGTGGCTCAGCCTGTAATCCCAGGGCTTTGGGAGGCCGAGGTGAGTGGATTGCCTGAGTCCACGGGTTCGAGACCCGCCTGGGCAACTTGACGAGACCTCATCTCTACAATAAATCAAAAATTAGCTGGGCATGGTAGCGCACGCCTGTAGTTCTGGCTACTTGGAAGGCTCAGGTGGAAGGATCGCCGGAGCCCAGCAGGTCAAGGCTGTAGTGGCCGCTCCCGGCCACTGCACTCCAGTCTGGGTGACAGAGTGAGGCTCCACCTCAAAAAAAAAAAAAAAGGAACGCTCTGTGTGCCAATTACTGTGCTAAATGCTGAGAGAGAGAGATACAAGGAGAGAAATTGCACAGATATATATAGAGAAGTCTCCGTCAGCAAGGAACTTGCCAGGGAAGAGAGCAGAGAAAATGTGCGGACATAAGGCAGAAAGGGCCAAACACCATGAGAAAGGCACAGGTAAGGGCTTGTGCTGTCAGAGTCAAAAGAGACCACTGGACTCTGTGATCAGAGCAGGCTTTATGGAAGGAGAATTTGAAGAGTGTTTAAAGTGAGAAACAAGGAGATTCCTGGCAGAGGGAGAACTTAGGACAAAGCAAGGGCACAGAGTTAGGAAAGAATTCTGTATGTTCAAGGAAGATTTACTTTGCTGTAACTGGAGCAGCCTGGGAGTGGAGGTTTACCTTGGGATACAGGAGACCCATGAGAAGGGATTTATCTCACCTGCTTAGTCTGCCTTTTTAAAACTAGTGCTTCCTAAACTTGTATGTGCCTACAATTCACAGAGGGATCTTGTTAAACTTTGGGTTCTAATTCGGGCCTGGGATGAGGCCTAAGGTACTGTGTCTGACAAGCTCTCCCAGGTGATCTTGAACTGCACTTTGAGTAACAAGCTTCTGGAATACTGTTTTTGAGGCCTTGTTCATGGGTCATCCTCTTTGTAACCACCTGTGGTCAATGTTGGCTTATGTTCTCCTGCATTGGACATGACTCTTTCACAGACATCAATTCAGAATACTGTTACAGACTTAGTTCCCCAGCAGACTGAGTATCCCCCCAACACACACACACATATACGCTTTCCCATTTCACCTACAGTCATCTTTAAAGACCCAACTCAGGTAACATTTATTCTAAGAAGACGCTTCTGATCTTAGTTTGTCCCTGTTCCTGTGTTTGAATTTACATCTCCTTCTCTGTTTTATAGATTTTTGTAAGTCTGCTATAGATAGCACTTACCACCATCTTACTAGTACTGATATACATATATACATTTAATTTATGCAATAACCACCTTAAATTATTTTTGTAATAAGATAGGATATTTATATAGAAATGAACAAAACAAATGCAGAAATGTATAGAATTTTGTATTGGGTCTGTGCTGGAGTCCTTCTTGTATTCAGTGAGAAAGCCCCGAAAAAAAACACCATTTCTATGTGTCAAGGCTTTATTCCACTATCTGTGCTTTCTTATCAGGAATATTACCTTCATTTATTTGTTTAATCTGCATCTATATGTTGATTGCCAGAAATGTGCCAGGAAACAAGATGACTAAGATCATCCCTCTCTGAGCCTTGGCTTTCTTGGCTATAAAGTAGCAATGATAGAAGTACTTCCTCGTAATGTTGCTGTCAGTAGAAAATAATGTCAAGTATGTAAAGTGCTTAACAGGGCTTGGCACATTACAAGGACTCAATAAATGGTAGCTTTAATCATCAAAAGTGTTTTCTTCAGACTTATTTTTATTATTATTAGTGTTCACTCAGTGAGCTAAGCCTTAAAATAGACCACCTGGAATTTTGAGCCCTCCTTGAATTGCTGAGGAACACTGTGGGGACTGTGGGAACAATCTCCCGTCCCTTCACTTTGCTTTTTCCTATCATGGAAATGAGGTCAATTGGTAGGAAAGAATCATAACTCAGAAGGAATACAGTTTATGTCTTTTCAAAAAGGAAGGACCTTGAGATTGAACATAAAGCCCAAATAGCCTCTTTTTTATAGGGAAATATGGCAGATGCTTCACTTCATTAGATACAGCCTTTTATTTTTCTGCACCAGTCACAGTGGCTGTTTCTGAAGACTCAGAGATAGAGCAAAGTCCTATCCTTTGAAAGCTTACAGTTCAGTGGGCCCCAAAGATATGCAAATAATTACTACCAAAATAGGTAAATTTAGTGAAAGCATTTTTATCCTACAGGAGTAACTATTTCTATTTGGGGAAATTGAGGGAGGCTTATTGATAAACAAAATATACTTCTGTCTTCACAGAACTTAGAAGAAGAAAATTTTGGCAGTTGATCCCAGAAGTCTGCTTATTTCACCACTGATGACCCAGATTTTAAAATAATCGAGTAGTCCAAAGGAATCTTTTGCCACTGAATAAATTCCTTGCATAAAATACCAATTATAACAACTCTGATTACTGCTGCTGTGGTACCATGATCCTTTTAATTTTTCTTTCATAGCAATCAATTGATCTGCTGCTTAATTCATATTTATTTAGATTGCAGCCATACAGATGCCTTTTGGGTGCCGCCAGGAAAATTAATATGTACATATAGAATATAATGTATGTAAAAATGCTTTGACAACCATAAAGTGCTTTGCAAAGTATCAGATTACTATCATTATTTCTTTTTAAATCTCACTACAAATAGAAAAATTTTAACGTCATTAATTTTAAAACCATTACCATGAAAAAACTGAGTCGCACAGTCTGTTTTCCTTTTTTAAGATTTCTTCAGTTCTTATCCATGTCCATTTCAAATCATGTCTCATTTCACACCTTCACAAATACCACCTTTAATTTCCAGAAGATACAGATGGATACATGGCCTATATTTGCAGCCTATTAATCTCTCATGAGAAAAAAGGTGTTAGAGACCATTGGTCATATTAAGAAATACTAAAAAATTTGAAAATATTAAAATTATTTACCAGGAGTCTCAAAAACATATACACACATATATGTATATGTGAGTATATGTGTGTCCTTATACCTTCAAAAGTGCTAAACTCCTTTAAAGAATAAAGAACTTGACAGCTCTTTAACTCTTTCTTTTCAAAAGGTTTAACACAACAAAAGTGTAGGAAATGCAGACTTAGTCAACCTAAGTTTGATGTAATGTATATTTAAACTCACTAACCTGTCCTTTTGAAAAGCTGTATATTTGAGACTTCTTGTGTCAGTTCCTAGAATTCAGAGCACAGTCCCAAGAAAGAGCCTCTAAAAAGTGGGAAAAGGTGAAGATACCAACCTCAGGATATTTGTCTAGGACCTGAGGAGTGCATACAAAAGTCTAGAAGCAAGAGTTAGGGGCCAGACAGGACTTTTGTTCTCCTCTCCAGTTAGACTAACCCACGCCCAGGGTTTGCCTTCGGAATCAATCTAAAAGTGACTTTCATACCACATACCGTGATAGAGAAATTTTAGATGTTCTTCACACCTAAGCAGTTCACACACTCATCTCACCAGATATCACAGTATTTGCTGAATACCACAGTATTCACCATCTGGAAGAACCTCAACAACATCGCTTTACAGATGAGGAAGCAGGTCCACAGACTGTTTCCACCTTTTCATTTTATCTGTCTCCCCTCTTTGTCAGTATCTGTGCCCAGTGCCTAACCAGGACTCACTCTCTCTTCATTTTCAGGAAATTTGCCCCTCGATGTTCTGTGTGCAAGGAGCCCATCATGCCGGCCCCAGGCCAGGAAGAGACTGTTCGTATTGTGGCTCTGGATCGAGATTTCCATGTTCACTGCTACCGCTGCGAGGTCAGGTCGACAACCCACCCTGCCAGGCATCGAAGGGCTGGTTAGAGTTGGGTTTTCATAGACATAGCAATTAATACTTCCGAGAAAGGTCTTAGTATCTGTGCTCATAGAACTTGGGTTTTAGATCTGACACTGGCATTTAACGCAAGTGCTGTTGAATAAGTCACTTTACCTCTCTCAGTCTCAATTCCCTCACATGTAAAAAGGTTCTGTAAAAAGGAATTAAATTCTTCACTCCTCCAAATATGGCTGTTAGACTAAAATACACAATTGTATAGTAAAGGACACTGTACCTTGAAAAGTACTAAATTAGTGAGAAATTATGCTATTGTTATACTGAATCTTTAACTTTGGCTTCAATACTTCAGTTAATTACTGATACCATTGTCACCCATTGACCCATTGAGAAGGATAAGTTAAGAGTGCATTCACTTTAGAGAGATTGGAACTTCTTGTTCAAAGTCATGGAGATTGATTTATTTATTAGTAAGCACTGACTGAGCACTTGAGACTGGAGGCCAGATGACTGCTAAGGGCTATAGGAGAGTTGTATCTGTCTCCCCTCACAACGTGCCATGGGAATACATAAAACAGATTTGTAATCCAGGCTAGAAGCAATTAGGAAGGCTTTTCAGAGGACATCAGCTAACACCTAAGAGATAAGTAGCCATTAATACAGGGACAAGTAGCCATTAATACAGCAAAAGGAAAAAAATCTTTCTCCTTATATCTTGAACAACAAAGGATATCAATACGGAAAACCACTATTGTCTGTCCATACTGCCATAATCCTCAAAGAAAAGGGCATGGGCAGACCTGCACCTACATTCCTGAGAATTAGCAAAAGAAAACATATTCCCTTATCTCCGATACATTCCCTGTTAAGTCACTTCAAAGAACCCTTAACCTCCTGTAGTTTACACTCAGACAAATGAGAGGAATGAATCCCTATTCACTTCCTTTTATCCGTGGTCATAGATCTGAAAATATAGCACCCATGTAACCATAAACCTTGTAATTTATATAGCTTCTAATCAACAGTATGTTGTCAAATAATGTTTTACTTTAACTCCCTTACTCTATGGCAAGCTTATTCAACTCTTCAGTTTGGTATTACTGATAATTCTATGAGCTACCTTTTGGTGGCTGGTGCCAGAAAATACAGACCATAAATGTTACTATTAATAAAATGTGGCTGTAACTTGAGTTTTGTACAATGTTCTATCAGTTGTCTAGTCAATGTAGAAGTGCCAGTAACCTAAACTTATAAAAACGGACTGTGAAACCTAAGGAATGAGCATACTGATTCCCGAAATGCCAGAAGCCAGGTTCTGTCTCCCTGAATTCTGAATTCAGAAATAAACTTCTTTCTACCAGTTTCCTGCCTCTCGATGTATTGGTGTCCAGAGATACCACCTGAACGTTCACTCACACGGAACAATACCACATTCAGATAATGTTTTTTAAATATTTTCTTATCTTGATTCTGTTACCCACACCCTCTCCTTTCAAGCAGTCTTCTAGTTTTCTCCTGGCTCTGCTGAGTGCCCCTTCTTCTATCTGTGCAGGATAATTTGGACTTCCTTATTACCACAACCTCCTGAGATTGATTTGTCTTGTCCGACTAGGAGATCTTTCCAGGACACAGGCTGGCAGTGCTGTGAAGTTTGCCCTTGCTCCCTAGGAGTACATTCATTCCATTCCTTGACTTAGCTATAGCTGAACATGTTTTATGTAATATTGCTTTTTTTTGTATTTTGATTTTTTGGAGTTTTTTTTTTGGTTTGTTTTTTTGGGTTTTTTTGTTTTGTTTTGTTTTGTTTTGCCCTGGAGTTCAAGTTACATGTCTCTCTCTGGCCTCAATGTCAAAAAAGATAATAAAAAACTTCTAGCTTGTACACAAGACTTTAGGACGGGGAAGTCAAAAGAACAATTTCCAACCATCATCTTTAAAGTGATTCAAATCATGAGTGTATAAGAGCTAAGAGATATTTTAAAGGTCTGTTTTCCAGATGGAATAACTGAGGCTCAAAGAAGAAAGTCTCTCCAGCATACCTCACATAATTGATATGCATACCAATAGGCTTTAACCTTTAAATATTTTTGGCTTTTGTGCTTAGAGTTGCATCAAATGTGCCTTTCCTCCTCCTGGCTTAAATGGTAGCCTTACAAATTAGGTTTGCTTTAAAATGCTGAGAATGTTTTTTTTAATAAACAAAACTACAAAACAAGAATGCTGATTTAGAAGACAGCAGACCATTGCTTTAGTCCTGCTATGAACTCTGCATTCACTGGAAAGTTCACTTTTCTCTCTGTTCCTCTCCTTCCCCATCTATCAAAGTGATTGCACTTAATGCCCCATGCCCACAAGACTTCTTTTGACTCCTAACATTTGAGTCATTTGTGGTTTCAATGCTGTAGTCAACTCTGAGCTCTTTAAGGTGTCCAGGTGACTGAGATGTTAGCTCATTAAAGGCTTAAAACTATGTCAGCTCTGAAATACCTTTCTTTCTTTTATTGTGATGGAAAGATTGTGTTTTATGTCATTGCTCATTTTCCTGAAAGCCCCTAAAGCTGCAATATATCTGCATGATCTTTTTGATAAAGCCAAACTTCCTGTGGAGCACAACCATTGCTGCTGTTGTGTTCTGGGTGATACCCTGTTGGAACTTAAATTTTATTTTATGTCAAATACAGATATGAAGTCTGTTTAACCTCATTGCCACTGTGGTAGACAGCAGAGCAAGGTTCACATCAGTTGTGGCCTTTTAGAGTTTACACTAAAATTAGCAAGGCCGCATAGCACTAAATGAAGTACTATGTATTTATTTTCCAAAGAAAATTCTGTTTTCTCCAAAGACAGTGGCCAGTATTTAACCGTTATATATGACTTTCCAAAATGGCCCTTCAAAGGTGCTGTCAACAGTAATATAATCCTTTACAGTAGTACACTTCTTTGCATTTTTTTCAAAACACACTTATATCTATCACCTTCTTTGGTCCTCCCAATAGCTTGGTACAATAGAAACTACAGGAATTATTTTTAGAGTGGCAATCAGCCTGCATGCAGTGACACAGACTGTGATAAAACTATGGATGGTGCCCAGGGCCTGTCTCCCAGTTTAGTATTCATTCCTCTACACCATGCTATCTTCTTTAGAAAATACAGCAAACCATTGCACTCCACAAACTTTAGAATTCTATTGTCTTACTAGAATAGGAATAAGTATGCAGACCCATTGGTGGCCCTTTTGGTTGGCAGAAATCACTCTACTTTTGTTTTGCAGTTTTTTGTTTTGTTCTGTATTGTTTTGTTTTGTTTTGTTTTGTTTTGTTTTGAGTTGGAGTCTCACTCTGTGGCCCAGACTGGAGTTCAGTGGCCGCTCCCGGCCACCCTTCCGCCTCAGCCTTCCAAGTAGCTGGAACTACAGGCATGTGCTATCACATCCGGCTAATTTTTTATTTATTTTAGAGATGAGGTCTCGCCAAGTTGCCCAGGCAGGTCTCGAACCTGCGGGCTCAGGCAATCCACTCACCTCAACCTCCCAAAGGTGTAGGATTACAGGCTGAGCCACCGAGCCTGGCTTAGTTTTATTAAAAAATGTATGAATGTACTCCTAGAGAGCTTTTTCCCAGAAATGGCCAAAAAATACCATTTCTTTCCTGTCTATTCCTTTTGAGAGATCCTTAAACTAATGATAAAGGGTAAAGATGAATTACTGGTTAGGGGTCTATCCCTATTTATCTTGTTTTTTGACTGGGGGAAGCAAACTACTTCATGGGAGCCTAGACCTATGGACTCTTTCTGTTTCAGTATTTCATATTAAGTGACAGTATGTAAGTCATTTTACTCCATTTGTATTTATGTCCCCATTCTCTAATTCAGTTTAATTCAAGATATACTATGTTATATAGTGGGGTGAAGGGTAGAGGGGATTGGCAGAATATGAAGCAGCAAAGACAGTAAGTGGCCACACTATGCGGCCTTGAATAGAAACTAAAGAATCTGGTCTCCACATATGTACTTTACATTTTTACTTACGTCGTTTCCATCTGTCTTCGTTTTTCCAGGATTGTGGTGGCCTCCTGTCTGAAGGAGATAACCAAGGTTGCTACCCTTTGGATGGACACATCCTCTGCAAGACCTGCAACTCTGCCCGCATCAGGGTGTTGACCGCCAAGGCGAGCACTGACCTTTAGATACAGTTGCCTGTTTAGTTGGTTAGTGGATGTCGCTGCGACGGACGAAACACAAGCAAAAGATAAAAAAAGAAGTAGGAAAATAGAGGAAAAGCGATCAAACTATGGAATGGTCTCTGTTCTTCATCTGCTATTAATCTCTCCTTAGAAACACGTAAATTATGAGATTTTTTTTTAAAGTTCTTACCAAATCCACATTTCACTTTTAATCATGTAGGACCTCGATGGGCCTTTGTTCCCAAGGACTTCCACATTTTTGCACAGATTATGCTCCATCCCATTCACTTCTGCATTCCTGTAACTTTTAATCCCTATGTTTGTCTCACTTTTCATCTGGTTGAATGGCTTTTTTTGTGTGGTATTTGCTGTCACACAGTTTTTTCCTGGGTGCGTCTGCCAACTCACAGGTGCTTTTAGACTTGAAGTCGCCATCCTATCATTTCTACGTTGCCTGTGATTATAAAGGACAGTCAATCTCTTGCTATGTATTGAAAAATATATTTTTCTATTGCTTTACACCACTCATGTCCCTTGGAGGGAAACATGCACAATTTCTTTGTTAGCCTATAAAGAATTTAAGTTGTAAATTACATAAGTTAAACAAGCCCAAATTCAGAATCTGTAGTGACCAGTGATCAGGGCTCATTTGAAAACAGTTATTGGCCCATAGCTAATGAGTGATGGCAGAAAGCCAAGTTTCAGTCTTTTTCTAAAGAAATTACAGGTGGGATGTGCTGGAAAAAGCATTTTGGGGGTATGTTTTAAAAATCCATTATTATCCCACTATGTTATCTTAAGATTCACACTACATAGGCATATTATAGACAAACTTGATTTCCTCTAGAATATAACATTTCCTATACTGTCCCACTTTTCATCTTAGAAATATATATTATCAAGTTTTTTTCTAATATTAAACACAACTGTCAAAATTGACTTTTTCTCTTCAGGAAGAAAGCTGTAAAAAACAGTTCAAATTCTATTCTTTTTTCTCCCCCCAGGCCTAGGTCATTTTTGCCTAACAATTACAAATCAGAACACACAAGATAAAATTGTGTAGTTTTGTGTAGTTTGCTTTTGAAAGAAGAAAACACTTGAAAAGATTGTGAAATCACAGTTTCATTATTCTCATAATCCTTCTGTAACTGAAATTACATATTGCAGGAGACATTTTCATATCATCGATTTGACATTTACACCACACTTTCAAAGACAATCACTGAAAAAAAAGTATATTTTTGAGCTAAAAATATTCAGAGTCTCTGCCTAGAATCTTTATTCAAACTCTTATTAGCCAGTAAAACATTTACTTGCCAAATGCAGAGCCAAACTTATTAAGTTCTAACATGTTTCATTTAAGGAGAGATACCTAGTTTAGTAATGGCAAGTTGCCATATTGTAAACTAAATAAGTATTTTGGATTAATGTTTCTTAAACCTTTCTTCAAATCTTCCACAAGTATATACTTTTTAAATTATGGAGTATTTTAAATATACAAAAAGGTATAAATAATAATATAATGAATTCCTATATACCTAACACCCAGTTTAAGAATTCATATATGACAAATATAATCATACCCCCCTCCCTGGTACCCTTATTTCACAAATATCTATTTCATGATTGTAAAGTGATAGTTGTCTAGTCTGATTTTTTTTTTAATTTTAACATCAGAAGTAAGAAATTAGTGGTACATATTTTGAATCGCAACCTATGCCTCAGGAATTCCAGTTAAATTTCTTTTACTTGAATAGGAATAATCATAAAAGTGATTTTTTTTTTAACGAGAAATTCTTAAGCCTATGGTCACTATAGCTCGTCTAAGTTAATTTGTGGCTCATTTGCTTTTGTCACTAAACAGCTTTGTGTTAGAACCAGCAAAATTATAGCTTTTAAGAACTTTCTTTGAGAACAGTCATCTTCTAAGTTTGCTTTTCTTATCCTCCATCTTATACGTCTCATAATGTAGAATATAATGAGATTCACTTAGGGGCAGCATGTGGGTTTTAGGATGCAATGTCAAGTGTATCTCTGAATTCCTGTCTTCCAAATTAAAGGTCAGATCATGCTGATGACCTCAAGGAGCACTGACTGTTAAACAATAGGGGTGATTATAGAATCTGCTTGAATTGATTCAGTAACTTGTTTTGTATGTAATACTTGGGAAAAATTCTCTATAGGCCAAAGCAAAGAGTCCAGTTTATTGAGGGATAGATTTTATCTCTTAAAGTGGTCATATTATTATAAATTTTGCCAAAAGAAGAAGAATTTATGAAATATTTATACTGTTAAAATGCAATAACATTCTACTTGCTTGTTATATTTAAGTCCTTGTGTAACTGAATGTTTACATGCCAAAAGAAAAAGTTGTAAGAAGATGCTGTCACAGATCCTGCACTGTGGCATTGTCAGAATACTGCTTGCTTGCAATCTTTAGAGTGCATTCTTATCACATAACCTCAGAGTAACTTTACCAAAGATTTTTAAATTAAATCTCTTTTTAATATAGGCTTATACTTTTATAATAATGAATGTGCACACATACATATGCAGAAATATTTAGATTTAGACTTTTTTTCACAAGGTATAATAAGAAAAGGATCCTAGCATATTTTATTTGAGGCTATCTTAAATATATGATTTATATTGCATTCTTATCTTTTCTGTTAATCACTTGATTGAAACAATGCCAGGTCACTCTTTACTGTTTGAGTTACATGAAATTTTGCCTACAACACAGATAAAGAGATCCTATTAGTTTAATGATTATAATCATATTGTTTTTGATATATTGCCTTATTATCATTTAAATACACAAATAACAGAAAAAATCATACTGTCTATAACAGAAAGTTTGTAACAAATATACTGGTTTTTAAAAACTGTCAAGAATACAAATATTTGGTAATTCTATGTAACAAGGGAGTGGTGGAAAAGGAAAAAACACCCACTATGTCATGAGCTCTGCAGAACATTTCAAATAAGATTTCTTAATTGAGCTGGGCTCGGTGGCTCAGCCTGTAATCCCGTGCTTTGGGAGGCTGAGGTGAGTGGATTGCCTGAGCCCGCGGGTTCGAGACCCGCCTGGGCAACTTGGCGAGACCTCATCTCTACAATAAATTAAAAAAAAAAAAAAAATCAGCCGGGCATGGTAGCGCGTGCCTGTAATTCCAGCTACTCAGAAGGCTGAGGCGGAAGGATTGCCGGAGCCCAGCAGGTCGAGGCTGCAGTGGCCGGGAGCGGCCACTGCACTCCAGTCTGGGTGACA
>NW_007180261.1:127761-143804 GCF_000164805.1 Carlito syrichta
GGGTGACAGAGTGAGACTCCAACTCAAAAAAAAAAAAAAAAAAAAAAGATTTCCTAATTGGATCACCAGATCATATTGACTCAATGCAGAGTCTCATTGGCAAACAAAATTGCCTTTAAAACCCACAGATAAGTCATGTGTCCTAGCACAAGACATCCGGTTGAGATGATGACATGTCTGCAGCCTAAAGCCTAAAGAGGTGGATTCTTTTTCTTGTCAGTAACACATTGTCACTTCTGTAGGAGCAACTTCTCTGATCAAAATTACTTTTTTGGGCATATGCTTCAGTGAGGTAGCCTTATCAACACTATCATTGTTTTTGGTGAAAGAGTCTGCAAAGATGTTTATGGTGAGAAATAATAGATATCAAAGCCCTATGTTTAAGCAAATATTTTATATTTGGGTCTGGAGGAAGGAAGGAAAGAGTGTCTTTTCCATGGGGCTATAGTAGAGAATTAATGGAATATAGACAGGACTTTGAAAACACAACTTCCAACCGTTTTCCTAGTTTGCAAAAATCCTATTAATGTGAACCAGCCAGGAATAACAGTGTTATTTCTATTTGATGTGGTTTGGGCTTCTCTTGTCAAATCTGTGTCGGCTGCCCCCTGATCCCTCCATTATCAAGTTTTGAAGGGTGTTGGGGAAATTATGGCAGCTGCTAGAAAGATCAGGGAAACACTGATGTAACCTCACAGCCTCTCACCATTCCTCTTGGCTTGGAAAGGCTTTATTTTTTCATATACATTTCTAGAAATATTGCTATTCTACCTTAGTATTTCACATTTGTAGTTTAAACAAGTGATTGTCCATCTGTTGCCTAGAGCTATAGTACATGTGTGTTATGAATGAAATATGACAGCATGTTCCATACCCCTGCTTTAGCCATCTGTAGGAAACCAGCAAACTGAAAAAGATATACCTCTGCAAAATGTGCCTCAAGTCCATTTCCTGGGATCACTCTTTTGGTGCAGTCTCATGGGAGATCATGAGAGAGCAACATCTATTTGTGCCTTATTTTCAAAGAGTCTGTTTACACTACTATGAATATTCCACTGAAAAGTCAATAACGCAAAGATATATTCATCAAAAAGAAAAAAAAATCCAGAGAAATCCAAGCTTTTCATCTTAATGTGTTCTAGTCGTAGTTTTTTTCTCCTTGTCTTAGAAATATCTCATAAGTCTCTAAATTAGTATAATATTCTTATGCCAGAGGGTGACATATTGGATGTTGTTAGTGTTTTTACTTTGATCTTCTTCTGGTTTTAGTGAGATAGTGACGACAGAAACTTCATTTTGACCCTTTAGCACCCATTCAGCATAGCTATTATTTTTTAATTCCCTTTTGTTTTGTTTGTTTAAAAGTGGACACAAGAAGTTGAAAATTCTGGTTCTGAGTGAGGCATTAATATGGTACAACCATGAACATTTCAGATCAAGTTATTTCCTTGACAGATAATTAGAATGAAAATTTTCTCAAGAGATACTTGTTTGGTTAGCATAGATTTATTTCAAACCTTTTGAAAGTTATCTGACAGAAGCTACTATGCCTTGGTGAAAATACTTCTCTCTCCCTCCCTTCCTCCTTCCCTTTGTCTCTTTCTTTCTTCTTCCTTTCCTTTTTACTTTATTTCCTACTTTCCTTGCACCCTTCATTCCTTCTTTCCATCCTACCTATTAATGCTATGGTGATTAGATGTTTCATAAATTAAATCATTGCATTATAATCCTTACAGAATTTTGATTATATTGATGGGGAGAAGGCCACTAAAAACATATGCAACATCCATAAAATCTTCCTTTGAAAGGGAATATTTTTCAGATTGTATTTATTCATAAAATAAAATGAGAGAATAGAATCTTCTGGTTTTATTTTAATGAATTTTCATCAGGGACTCAGGTCATAGATTCTTGGTAAATTTATAACTGATTTTGTTTTCTCAGCTATATAAAAAGTGATCTTTCTAGGATTAGGTTACAATGTTTTATTTAACCCAAAATATTTTTACCACAAAACAATTATATTTTTAAGGATGACATATCATTTCATTCCGTTGAAACTTGATAATTTTCCTTATGGCAAGGAAGAATATTATCCTTCCAGAATGTTAACACATATCAGCTCTTAGTCCAATGTGAAAATATTACATCCTAGTAGCTAAAGCACAGTATTTTTCAGCAGGAGGGACAGTTCCAGAGTTTTCCTTGGAGCACCAATTATAGGCATGTTTCCCTTCAATACAGAAAAGAAAGGCATTATTTCATTCTCTATTTCACTTTCCCGGCCATTGTGCAAAAAGTTGTAACTTCTATTTTAGTTACAGCATGCGTGTACCTTATTTTGTGAAGAACTGTGGGAATTACATTTTTCTTCAACTGATTGACATCTCCCCCTTGAATTTATCTTCATTTATTGACATGGTTTCAAATCCTAGCACTCTTTTGTTGCCTGTGAACAGTAGACCCAAAAATATTTTCTAATTTTCAGTCTATTCAATGAAACTTAGCATTTGCCTTGGATCAGGCTAGATGAAAACACCTTCTTTAGCGTTGGAAATACATGGAATTGAGATCATCCAAAAAATTACTAAAATTTTTTGCTATAAATTTCTGATTGTTATTTAATGTACAGAAGTCTATAACCATACTAATAAATATCTTTATTGCTAGCCTTTGTTAAAAATAAAAATTATTATTCTACAAACACATTTATATACTAGAGAGAAGGGAAAACTAGCTAATTCTTTTGTAATACATTAGGATGCTTGCATGAAGCATTACCTGCTACATGGCTTTATTACTTTTTCTAAGATACTCATCCATGTTGAGGCTAGAGAAAACCTTATTCATCTAACTCTGGTAGACATTTGCCTGTTTCCAAAAAGAGGTCTTATTAAATAGCCATGAATACATTCAGTCAACTTGGAACTGAACACAGTTTCTAAATTCAGTTCTCAACCCTAGGAATAGAATGTTCTACCAAGAATGAGACAAGTGTCACCATGTCATCTCATGTATAGAGAGTTCTAGTTGACCCCAAACACAAGTGCTGTTCCTTGATAAACATAAACTTGTGAACCTTTTAAAGATCCGAATCTCTTCTGCTATTTTCCAGGTAAATTATCATCCCAAATCTTAGTCCTTGCCAGTGTGTAGTACTACTCACAACAGTCCATTCTAGTTCTGTAGCTACACAAAACAAATCTAATGTCTAAATCTTTGCCTCTTTAGGTCTGACACCATCACTTCATTTAATTTGTCTTCATTTATTGACATAGTATCAAATCCCAGCACTCTTTTGTTGCTTCTTTGAGCAGTGGACCCAAAACTATTTTCTAATTTTCAGTCTACTCAGTGAAAGTTAACATTCACCTTGAGTTAGGCTTGATGAAAACACCTTCTTTAGGGTTGAAAGTAAATGGAATTGAGATTCTCTGAAGGAAACAGTTGGAATTACTCAAAGGGAATTTCTCCCAAGGACTCAGACTCTGAAGCATATAAGCTAGATAAGGGTAGATCCCCCACATGTACGGACAGTCCTGATACTTTATTTTCTGTACTGTTTTTGTTGCCAAAATCAAAGTCATTATGAAAACAAGAAGCAAGCTAATGCATATAACATTCATGAGATTTCTACTCCTTGGTCAGTTCATAATCTATTCAACCCTTTCCTGTTATCCTTGTTCTCTCAAGAATAAGACATTTCTTGTTTATGGTTCCATACTGAATATGAGAAAAGAGTTCCAGATACTTAACAGATTCTAGGTAAATATTTACTGGTTGATTGGTTTTGAGATTCACTTTCATTCATACTGTGCTCAAATGTTTATACCTAAAGATGTTGTTCTTTAAAACAAATGAGCAGGCCGGGCTTTGTGGCTTAGCCTGTAATCCCAGCACTTTGCGAGGCCGAGACAAGTGGATTGCCTGAGGCCGCGGGTTCAAGACCCACCTGGGCAACTTGGCAAGACCTTGTCTCTACAATAAATCAAAAAAATTAGCCAGGCATGGTAATGCATGCCTGTAGTTCCAGCTACTTGGAAGGGTGAGGTGGAAGGATTGCCGGAGCCCAGCAGGTAGAGGCTGCAGTGGCTGGGAGCGTGCCACTGCATTCCAGCCTGGGTGACAGAGTGAGACTCCAACTCAAAAAAAAAACAAAAAACAAATGAGCAACTTCCCTCTATGATCAGTTAAGTACTATCCTCAGGAGCCCGTATTCCATACACATTATATATATATATATATATAAATATAATTTTTTTTTGTCCTTCCAGCATCCTTATCCCTTACTCATCTCCTTAACTGGATAATCACCAACTAATCACTGTAAGAAAATCAGCTTCTAAGTAACTTCACTCAGACCAACTATAATAAGATCAAACAGATTCAATCCGTACTTATGCTACAGGAAAAAAACTATGGCATCAGGAAGAGTAATCTGTCCCAATGGCATCACTCATGGAGGACATGAAATCTGATAAGAAATCTTGAGTTGACTCGCTGACTTGATTTGGAAGTTGAGGGAAGAGAATTTAAGGCATAAGAGGAAAGCACAGGACATAGAGAAGACACTCTGTGTTGGCCAGAATATCACAGATTCTCGAAGTTCCTCCTTAACAGGAGAAAAGATCTGTAGATATTCAGGGTCAATGAAAGCAAAAAAGGCATGGAGGAAGGCCAAATAAATTGTTACTTGCTTTTCCATCTCTTTATAATTGGAAGAGAGGATGAGTTGTCAAAATATAACCTAAAATTCATACTATAAACAGAAAAATGTGCATTCTTATTGGTCCACAGCTATATCCTCTTTTCTTGCATCAAACATATCTGTCTTGTGAATTCTCACAGGAGAACAAGCAGGGAACTTCTATTTTCCTATTGATTCTAGGTCCATGATTAGAAAGGACTTCCCAGTCATCTGTTCTACTTAGGTGTCAAAACTCATTTCTAAGTGATAATTCAGACTCTGCTTAAAATCACCTATTTCAAGGAGCTCATTACCCTTTGAAGTCTTCCATTTCTTCCATCACATTTTTTTCCAAGTTTCCCCTGACTTTAAAACAGAACCAGCTTATGCTCTTGGTGCCACACAAAATTAACCTGTAGTATATAATGTTGCCTCGTCCCTCCATTCTCCTTCCACATGTATTTGTTTTATTTGGGGGCAATGCATTACTTTTTAAAAAATGCTTTGATTTTTAGCTGAATATTATACAAATCTTTAAAATCTCTAAAAATAGTCTGAAGGGTATTCTGAGGGTCAGACATTAGCACTTATGAGTTTTTACTGTTGGTTGTACTTATTTAGAAGACAGTCTGAGCCGGGCTCGTGGCTCAGCCTGTAATCCCGTGCCTTTGGGAGACTGAGGTGAGTGAATTGCCTGAGCCCGTGGGTTCACGACCCACCTGGGCAACTTGGCAAGACCTCATCTCTACAATAAATCAAAATGAGCCGGGCGTGGTAACACGCGCCTGTAGTTCCAGCTACTTGGAAAGCTGAGGCGGAAGGATCGCCGGAGCCTAGCAGGTTGAGGCTGCGGTGACCGGGAGCGGCCACTGCACTCCAGTCTGGGTGACAGAGTGAAACTCCTACTCAAAAAAAAAAAGAAAGCAGTCTGTTCTGACAATTGTTATATAGCTTCATGCCTTTCCCAAGTAACCAACCCATGAACAACACACTCCATTTATCTGACCTGCTGATAATGACCTTTGAAAAGTTGGGAAATATCAGTGTGTAATCTCCAGCTCTAACAAGGAAAAAGTCAAGAACAAAAGATAGTGGTACTGTTGAAAACCCATTAGTTCTAATCAGTTCTTCTATGCAAAGGAGATCATTATGGAGAGAAGGGGTCATATTGGGCTATCATTTATTTTTTTTTTTGTAGACGTGTATAAATTCTTTCATCATTTCCCTGGACTACTATTTAGCTTAAATAGTATCCCTTAGTCTTTGGGAAGACAATAATTGTTGCTTCTTCTACCCCAGTTTTAAATTAGAAAATCCTATAAGCAGAACTCACCATCAGTCACCTGGGCAGAACCTGGGGGGTGACTTTCTGAACTCTAAAATAATAATTCCTAAGAGAACTTACAAACTGCTTTCACACATAAAACAGCCCTAGGAGGAAGGTTATTAATAGCCCTATCCTAGAAGAGAAAGCTGAGACTCAGAATCGTTAAGTGACTTGCCAAAAGCTATAATACAGCTGGTAAGTAGGAGATTTGTGGATGTATCCTGGTCTTGCAAGTCCGGTGCTCCAAGCAGCCACACTTAGGGCTGAAAATACCTCAGAAGACAAGATATGTTTTTCATAGATGACTAGGCACCCTATTGGAAGTCATCCAGGAAATTCATACAGACTATTTATTTGGCTATCAGGTAGCAAATCCACATGTGTGCTATGGTGTTTGAAATCATTTTGAGTGTGTAGACAACTCCTGTGTCATCTTGTGGGAAACCACTAGATATTCTGTCCATTCGGCACAGGGAGGAAGTTTGTAGGAAAAGACCAGCAGTAGGAATAAACAGCTGACACTCTGAAACACATTGCAGCAAATTTCCCCAGAGAGAGTTGGTTTACATTACATTAACCGAAAACCTCTCTGGAACTGCCATGTTCAGAACATCATCCGAGAACATATCATTTAGAATTCATTGATGTGCAGAGGTGACTTGATTCTTAAGATTAGCCTCTCTTCTATGGGCCACAATGTATGCTCCACAGAGGCAGAAACTGCTGAAGGTCAACAACACATATTAGTCTTCCTCTCAGTTCATATGTATTGAGAGCACACCAAGAGTTTGTTGCTGCAACAGGCATTTCTGATCCAACCAACCTATGACCTGGAAATGTCTGTGAACACTAGTCATGGGACTGATGGTATTTCTGAGATCTGGCTTTTGTCATTTGATAGACTGAGCTGCCCACGCTGCTGTAATTTTGTGATTTGTGTGTCGTCATTACAAGGAGTTTTGTGCTATTTTGTTTCCAGAAAACCTACTTGGAAGCCTCCAAGTATAATCTGTATCTACATAGCAGTTCAACTACTGGGTGTTCTCTTGAGCCATATCCATCAGGAAGCTGTATCTTTTGGGGTGTGCTCTTCGCTTTTTGTTTCCTCTCATTTCTCTCTTCCAGTTATTTGTTAAACGTTAAAATCTATAAAGTGATTGAAAAAATTCATTTCTTCACATTAAATATCCTGCATTAAATCTAGAACACCTTTAAAATGATCATACCTAGTAAGCTTTCTAGGCGTTTTCCCTCTCTAGAGTGTATTATATATCCAGCCAGTATCATTATTCATCTGCATAATGAGAGCCGAGTTAAATAACAAAATGGCTTCTCATCCCTCCCTAGTCCTCACACCTGAGGAATACAGAAGACACCAGCAGGACCAGTAGAGCAGTAGCCTTGGTTGAGATGGCACATCCAAAGACTCGAAAGGTGCCTTATGAGGTTTGATGAATGCTATGGCCGATGGAGTAGAAAATAATTCTTGTAGAATAAATGGAGTACCCCCACCCCAGTAATGGATTAATAGAATAAACATTTTGAGTATTTCTCAGAATCATCTAGGTGAGTATTCCTGATAGAGACTTACTTGGATGGAAACTGTGATGTCTTATTAGAGAGAGTAAAAGGACGAGGTGGTGAATGTGAAAAAGCAGCCCTTTTAAAAAAAAGCAACCTTTATTTTCAAATACTTTTATAAGTCATCCATAAACCTAATTTATCTTTACATAATGTAAAGAAAAAAACTAATAAAAATGTTCTAATTTTAATCTACACAGTAGAGTCCCCCTTATTTAGGGAAAATACAATTCTGTTGTCTTTAAAACACACACACACACACACACACACACACACACACACATACACACACCTTCCAAGAAAGCTGATCCTTCAAAAAATAAATTTTATTTTTAAACACTTGGGTTTTTCAGGCCAGGAAATTAATAATTCCTATACTTGACCCATTTTTGTAGCTGCTGAAAAGGAAAAGAAAAAGCTATTTAAATGTTGTATGGATCCATTTATCTCTTAAAATATGCCAAAGCAATGTGAGGTGGGGATGGAAACTTAGGTATTTATCTCTTGTGCTTGATTCCCTCTTTATATTCCTATCTGTGGGGAAAAGGTAAATATCTATTCTTGGGCCATTATTATTGCCGCATTGTGTTGTCACCTTGTGACTGCTTTGCTTCATACTGAGGTACGGCAGTAATAGTTGCTCTCTTGGCTCTATTCCCTCCATCATGAGGGAGTAAATACTAAGTCTGAGCCGGGCTCGCTGGCTCAGCCTGTAATCCCAGCGCTTTGGGAGGCTGAGGTGAGTGGACTGCCTGAGCCCACGGGTTTGAGACCCGCCTAGGCAACTTGGTGAGACCTCACTCTACAATAAAATCAAAAACTAGCTGGGCGTGGTAGTGCGCCTGTAGTTCCAGCTACTCGGAAGGCTGAGGCGGAAGGATCACCAGAGCCCAGCAGGTCGATGCTGTGGTGGCCGGGAGCATGCCACTGCACTCCAGTCTGGGTGACAGAGTGAGACTCCAACTCAAAAAAAAAAAAATACTAAGTCTGAGTATCTTTCCTCACCAAGTTACTCCATTTATGAACAGTTTAAGGAATGCAAAATGGGAAGAGCTAACTTTTCTTAGATACATTTCTCCTTTTTTTTTCCTTTCTTTCTTGGGAGACTTGAGTATAAAGAAAAAATACCCAGTTCCATCTCATCTCTCTTTCTCTGGGTGACGGTGATGCTCACTTAGTAATTAACAGGAGAATAGCTTGGCCAGGTTATGATGTATCTGCCCCACATGTTTCATTCCTTCAAACACAAATTGTGAAGAAAAAAAAAAGGAGGATTTTTATAATTTAAATGCCACCACATGAATGGTCCCATGTTTTAACTTTCAGATAATAAAAGGAATTTGATATCTGGGCAGTATTTGGATTTTGGAAATCCTATATACTTTCTCCTTGGTTTTTAGAAGAATGTCAAGTACATGAACATATGAGGGTTAAATTGTCAAAAATAGCTAAAGTGCCTCAGACTTCCCTCACTAGGTAGCAAATTGAAACTAGCATGGACCTTGCCATCCTTCTTAGCGCAACTAAAAAGTCTGAACTGAGGGATATTCTTGATGAAAAAAATGTAGGACCCTGGAAACTAAATCTTATCATCAATATTTTACAGCAAAGTCATAGCAAAATTAATTTTAAAGTCATTTTTAAAAACTTTCTACCTTTTACTACCCATTTAATTCTCTTAGGAAAGCTGATGAGCAAATTATCAAAGACTTATTTCCTTATTAAACAAAGTCAGAATATTTCCCCTCTACAAAGCTGAATTATGCCCTCGTTCTTTTTCAGGAAATATATCAAAGAGCAAATAGAATTAAAGATGACACTTGATTGTCTGATTCTTTGGCATGAATAAATTATCATGTGGTTTAATGTGCCTTAAGCAAAAATTTAAACTTAGATGCAAAACTTTTACAGCTGGATGTAGCATTGAACTTGAACATGTGACCTATGCAATGAACTACATTTTTTGTCTTGTTTTGTCTTTTAACCTACACTTTCGTCATTACTATAACAGACTTGGGGCTTTTCTTTTTCTACTGCTAAGTAAGGGAATATGTGCAATTATGAGACTACAAAAAAATGAAAGAGAAAGGACTTTCCAAGTAAGAGATCTGCGCCATGAGGTAGATGTGACGTGAAGATGCAAAGCCCAAGAATAGAGATTTCCCCTGAGCTGCACACACAAGCTTTTATTTCATGGCTTTTCTCCTTCTGTGCCGTCACCTTTGAGAAAAATGATCGCACCTTCTCCTAGTCTGCCTTTTTAACAGCTACTGTTGAGCTGGCAAGACTTCCCCAGCTCTGAATATAGCCATTTGCCGACTCCGGCCTCTTTGCGAGACTGACTCAAATCTGTGATCTTCTGTTCAGCATACACATCAGCAAAGTGAGAAGATGAGCACTAAATATAGGCTCTATTAACTTTACTTTTAGATTTACTGCCTTCAAAAAGTGCCTATTCTGAGAAACATAAACGTTATTCCTTACATATGTATGTACACACGGTACCCGGAGCCGTACTGTGCAGCCTTCAAAAACATACCATCAGAAGGAGTAGGTGCTGAGATAAGGAAACCTTGCCAAATGGAAGAAAGTCGCTCACTTCCAATATTCCCTCTCGAGTGGCTACCGTGAAACAGGCTGCAAACACATTCCCTGAGCATCTCTTGCTGATACAGCTACTTTATATTTATATTCTACTGGATGGTGGCATATTGCTGAGTTTTCCTGTACTCTGCTTCAAGGGAATATATGCTTTATGAAAGTGGAACACTTAGCCAGGAAAAAAAGTGTTTAAAAGAATTAATAGAGCCATGGTCTGTATTAGGATGTGTCATAAGTGTGTTTTATAAACTAAGTACTGGTGGATGCTAGAATGTTAGCATGTCAGCACGTTTCTTAGCCTTTTGTCTCTCGACTAACATCAGAGAAAACTAAAGAAAAGTCTTAGCTGTGGGGATTGGAGGCTCAGGGGGCCAAATGTCCTTGCCAGATCCTTTAGAGCATTTTTACTTTGACTCCTAAAAATAGTCATGCATGTCATTTGATGACTTTTGTTTCCCTAGTTTAGTCTTGATAGAAGAACTATAGATATTGTTGATGGAGCAACAACATGGCCTAGAATGATGGATTCTTACCTAGTGGTGGCAAGAGAAGAGGGTCCATGTAAATAGGATGAAGTAGACAGTGCATGATTGTAGGAGAAGGGTTGAAGGGAGGACGTGGTTCCAAAAAAGATCGTTCTCAATGTGTCGTCTGACTCAACCAGCTGGCAGATTATACTTGCCAAGTCGCTCCTTTTCCTTCTAAGTCAGTTGGCTCCATATTCACTTGAATATGCCTCTGTTTGGGGAAGGCAAGATACCTCCACTTAACTTTTATCCAAGGAAGCTCGTAGTGTCCTCTTAGTTGCAAAGTTGTCTCCAACCCCATCCCACCCACTTTGACCAAATGGATGTAATGCGAGACAAGCTATGGAGGTTGGATGCCATTGCAGTCAGTCACCATTCTGTTTTCCACAGAAGGAGCTCCATTACCTAAACTAAGGGTGAGGGTGAAGCAGATCACAGTTTTATAATTTCAAGAATGTACCACCCTGCTTTAGCCATCATCATTGTCTGAATCCAATTGACTCACTGGTGAAAGAGTGGTACTTTTTGCTAAAAATGTCCACTCTTCCTGTTGCTGTTCTTTCCTGTTTTTACTCTCTATAGTTTCAACACTAGTTTGTGTGTGTCTATGTGTTTTGTTTTGTTTTTTAGAGAGTGTCAGATTTTAATGCTAGAAAAGAGTTCAAGAATGTCTGTGTGATATATCATAAGGGTGTTGGGATACAGAGAGTTTTCTCCTTGGAAACAAATGGACTGGGAAGGACACAACATGACTTTGCTCTGGATTTCAATCTGATGATCATTATCATGAAAGATGGTTTTATGTAAAGGTTAGATGGTGTTTACAAATGGCTAGGTCAAGTGGATAAGGGAAAGACAGTGAGAAACCAGGCTTTCTATGCTAAATGTGCCTGCTGAAAGCAAGCACTTCCTACTAGCTAAGCACAATCATAACCCCACCATGATCAGCTGCTAGTTGAAATAATATTCCTTGACTTAGGGAAAGGCACACAGAAACATGTAGGGAACATGCCTTTTTTCATTATGTGTGATACTGACAGAGCCATGGTATTCCTAAAATATAGGTTTCTCTTTGTATTTTATTCTTAGCAAATTGCATTTATCCGCCACATTATGAACCACCACTGACATATTCAAAATAGCACACATGGTTCATTATGAAAATAAGAGAATAAAACCTGTATAAGCAAGTGATTTTGGTATTTTCCTTTGTGTTTATGCATGATTCAACTATATTAAAACATGTTTCTATTTACCTCCTATCAGTTTTCTCTATCAATTATGTTTTTCAACGCTCTATATGAATAAATATGAAAATTATATTTCTTTTTTCTGTAAAAGAGCTGCAACTACTTTATTATATTTAGAAATCCAATAAACTTCTTATTACATTTGCTTGTCTATGTGTGGAGTTCTTTTTGAGTTGGATAATCTCTGTTTCCTTTTCTTCTAACCCGCTTTACTATGACTCATTTTTTACATCAATTGCTTTCCATATGGTCTTCTGAGAAAAGGAATGTCTCAAAGCAAATATGATGCCACAAGAGTATGAAGGCACCCACTCTCCTCTGCTGGTAGCGCAAAAGATATAAGGGTCAGAGTTATTCTAAAATTACTTGACCACTCTGTGTCTTGACTTGCAGGTAAAGAATGTTTCCTTTCTAAAGCTGGTCCAAGTAAATGAGCTCCTTGAGGCAGGGGATGCTCCACTCTCATCACAAACAACTGGCTGAATTTTTCACCCCTTTCCTCTGTCTGCACTACACATACTTTTCAAACATTAAGAATCTTCCCTGTACTGGCACCTTGAGCAATACGACTTTAAATTATACATCATTCCTTTCATAGAGTCTATATAGTTCAGCTGATAGATATGGACAAACAACTAAGGGGAAAGAAAAGGAAGAATCAGACCTAGAAGAAAGTTTTTTCAAAACTTTACATTGTTACACCATTTTCAATAGTGCTGTGATTTTCTGCCCTGCATTTTATAGATGAAAATTCTGAGAGTGAGAATAAAGTTAATAATCTAAGATCACCACTCTTTCACTAAGCCCTTTTTAGAAAAATTTTCTTTTAAACAACAGATCTACAGGAAAACCAAGACTCCTGACACTCAGCCCACTAAACCTTAAGTGATTAGAACTAGAGCATACATGAAACTCCTTCCATGAAAGTGTATCTCTTCTCTTTCCTCCTTCTCTCTTCAGCATCACGTCTCAGCCTACCAATGCTGGGACATCTGAGAATTACAGGTGAATGATGTCGGTATGAAAGACCACTATTTTCAAACTGCCAGACACAAGATACATCTTTGAACAAGTGGCAAAGCACTGGGACTTGTGGTATTCATAACCTCTTTCCAGAAAGCTGTAAACAAAAAGGACACACAAGATGTAACCTTGTCTTCCTTTCTTCTGTTTTTCTACAAAGAACATATAAGATATAATCTTGTCTTCCCTCCCACTGTTTTTCTGGTTATTCACTTTTTGTTTTTTTGTTCTCCCCACCCCACTCTGTATTCTAACACTACACATTCATTTGTTCCTGTTCATAGAATGTGAAAGCTAGAAACAGCCTTTAGAGATTATTTACTCTGACGTTGTGAATAAATACTAAGCCCTGTAGGTATGAAGGGATTTTCCCGAGATCATAAAATAATTTAGCAACAGGGATAGATTTTGAGTCCTGGGCTCTTGACATTCAATCCATCACCATCACACAGAGTAGAGGAAGAGTTCTATTTCTAATTTCCATTTCTAGGCAAAAAAAAAAAAAAGTCATTTAAAAATGAAAAAAAAACAGCATTTAATGTCCATTGATACTAACCAAAAGAAATTCTAAGATGCATTTTTTTTTTTTTTTTGAGTGGAGTCTCACTCTGTCGCCCAGCTGGAGTGCAGTGGCCGCTCCCGGCCACCGCAGCCTCGACCTGCTGGGCTCCGGCAATCCTTCTGCCTCAGCCTTCCAAGTAGCTGGAACTACAGGCGCGCCCTACCACGCCCGGCTGATTTTAGATTTATTGTAGAGATGAGGTTTTGCCAAGTTGCCCAGGAGGGTCTCGAACCCTCAGGCTCAGGCAAACCACTCACCTCAGCCTCCCAAAGGTGCGGGATTACAGGCTGAGCCACCGAGCCCAGCTCTAAGATGCATTTTAGAAAGAAAGAAAATAAAGAAGGAATACCTGTGATGCAATAGAAATAATGAGCAAAAAAATTGGCAACCAAATAATTAAAGCTGAGAACACTGTAATATAAAACAATTATTGTATAAGCTGAGGGAGTTAAAAAAAATGTGCTAAAACAGGACAATAGTGGAATATAGTGAAGTACAATGACGGGTTAAATCTTCACAAAACTTTTGTAGATTTGGGAGAAGCATAGTGCTACTGAGTAACTTTACTATTTGTTTATTATTATCATTATCATTATTTTGAATCAGAGTCTCACACTGTTTCCCAGGCTGGAGTGCAGTGGTTCACTCACGGCCACTGCAGCCTCAACCTACTGGGCTCAGGCAATCCTGCCTCAGCCTTCCAAGTAGTAGGAACTACAGGCGCACACTACCGTACCCGGCTTATTTTTTATTTTTTTTTATTTATTGTAGAGATGAGGTCTCACCAAGTTGCCCAGGCTGATCTCGAACCCCTGAGTTCAGGCAATCCTCTTGCCTTGGCCTCCCAAAGTGCTGGGATTTCAGACTTGAGTCACCGCACCCAGTCTGCATTTTAAAGTTATGTATATATGTAAATATTTCAATAGCTACCACGTAAAAGAAAGTGAATATATAACTACAAAATCAATAGCAAGGAGAAATGGAATGAAGGAGGGCAGAGATCAATATAACTTTTTTTAAAAGGAGAGAGAAAAGGTACAAAGCATATAATATCATGAGTTCATAAACACCAGTAACTATTACATATATAAATGGATTAAAATTCTACACTTAAAATATATAACTTTTTTAGCTGAATTAAAATGAAATCAACCAGGTGCCATGTGTTATGCCTGTAAACCCAGCATTTTGTGGGGCCAAAGCGAGAGGATTGCGTGAGCCTGGGAATGCAAGGCCAACCTAGGCAACATAGTGAGACCTCGTCTCTATGAAAAAAAATTTTTTAATTGAACCAGGCGTGGTGATATGTGCCTGTAGTTCCAGCTACTCAGGAGGCTGAGACAGAAGGATCATCTGAACCCAGAAGGTTGAAGCTGCAACGAGCTGTGATCATGCTACTCCAGTCAGACAGAGTGAGACCCTGATTCAAAACAAAAAACAAAAGACAACAAAACAAAAAAAAACTACAGAAAGAAGTAATAATAATAATAATAAATGAAATCCAGCCTTATGCTACTCATAAGAAACATATCTAAGTCAGAGAAAGGTCAAAGTAAAAAGATATTTTATCAGTAACTATTAGCCAAAATAAAACTAAATTTGTGTAGCTGCATTAGTGTCTAACAAGGCAAACTTTAAGGTTTTATTAGATTCAGGGATGTTGTTCATTGATAAGAAGATTCAATCCTCTAAAAGATTACAAATTCTAAATATGCTTACACCTAATTGTATTACTTCAAAGCATAAAAGCAACATTTATAGAACAGAAAAATGCATAAATCCACCCTCAGAGAAGGATATTTAATACAATTCCCAAGGAATGAAACAAAAAAGTCACTAGATACAGAAAATGTGAACATCGTTTAACAGCTTGATTTTAATGGATGTAGGAGAATCTCCACATTCACCAGATGAAAATAAGTTTTTTCTTCTTAAGTAACACATGAGAAATTTACTAAAACTGACTCTCTAGGCTAATTGTCAACAAAGTTTAATCTTTGCTACTATTAATTCAACTCAACAGCCAAGAGTATCTTTTGGAATTTTACATTTGGAGTGTTTTTTTTATTTTAATTTTTTAAATTTTAAATTTTTTATTTTAAAATTCTGGGGTACAATTCAGGGTTAGGTATACAAATATTCATTATGCAGGTAGCCTTGTTGATGAGGTGTACCACACATCTGGAGTTTTTAAAACATCCTTAAAATAGCTTACTTTGAAGAAGAAATCATAATCACAAGAACTGACCGATAATGAAAGTTCCACGTAGTAAAACTTGTAGGAGTCAGCTCAAGTGGTTCCCACAGGCAAATGTAAATCCTTAAATGGTTATGTTACAAATAAAGTGAAGCCTGACTTGGTGGCTCAGCCTGTAATCCCAGCGCTTTGTGAGGCCAAGGTGAGTGTATTGCCTGAGCCCAAGGGTTCAAGACCCACCTGGGCAACTTGGCGAGACCTCATCTCTACAACAAATCAAAAATTAGC
>NW_007180261.1:143824-160725 GCF_000164805.1 Carlito syrichta
GCGACAGTGAGACTCCAACTCAAAAAAAAAAAAAAAAGTATTACATAGTGCACTTATAATTTGTGCATTTTCTTTACACAGTCTACTTTAATAAGTAATTTTTTGTTTTTTGGGTTTTTTTGAGTTGGAGTCTCACTGTCGCCCAGGTTGGAGTGCAGTGGCACGCTCACAGCCACCACAGCCTTGACCTGCTGGGCTTAGGTGATCCTTCTGCCTCAGCTTTCCAAATAGCTGGAACTACAGATGCATGCCACCACGTCCAGCTAATTTTTGGTGATTTATTGAGACGAAGTCTCACCAAGTTGCCCAGGCTGGTCTCGAACCCCTGAGCTCAGGCAAGCCTCTCACCTCGGCCTCCCAAAGTCCTGGGATTACAGACTGAGCCACTGTGCCCGACCGGTAATTTTTTTAAATAAAAAAATCTATTGTCATTATTTTAAATATTAATTCTACTGGTCATTCTCATTAGAATGACTATAGAAAAAAAAAGTGAACACTCCCCAACATAGTCTATAAGGCAAATGGCCAATCTTATTCACGAACATATAGATTAAAAACATATGAACTACTGGAAAGTCAAACATAGTAATGAGGAAAAAAATATAACTCAAATAAGTTGGGTGTATCCCAGGAATACAAAAGTAGCTGAACATTAGAAAGTCTTTTAATGTAATTCACCACATTAACGGAATAAAATAAAAGTTTTATGATCATAGTATCTCAATAGATTCAAAAAACAGTATAATAAAATAACACATTTATGATTAAAAGTATCCCTTTAGCAAACTAGGAGTAGAAAGAAACTTCCTTAATCAGATAAAGACTACCCTTGGCTGGGCTCTGTGGCTCAGCCTATAATTCCATCACTTTGGGAGGCCGAGGTGAGTGGAATGCCTGAGCCCAAGGGTTTGAGAACCGCCCTGGCAACTTGGCGAGACCTCGTCTCTACATCAAAAAAATTAGCCGGGGTGGGAGCACAAGTCTGTGGTTCTGGCTACTTGGAAGGCTGAGGCAGAAGGATCCTCGGAGCCCAGCAGGTCGAGGTTGAGTTGGCCAGGAGTGTGCCACTGCACTCCAGCCTGGGTGACAGAGTGAGACTTCAACTTAAAAAAAAAAAAGACTACCTATGCAAAAATCACTCCAAATGAAGACACATTAGATGTAATTATTTTAAATCATAAACAAGAGAAGGGCACCCACTTTCGCTGCTTGTATTCAACTTTGTACTAAAGACTCCAGTCAGTGCAGATGTATTTGAAACATGAATAAATTATATAAAGAGTATAATATAAGAAAATAAACTGCCATTAATCAAATATAACTATAGAAAACAGTATAGAAACTCAAAATAATATATGAAGAATTAACATTAAAAAGAAATTTGCAAGTTTGCTAGATGTAATATTAATGTACCCCAAAATTCATTTATGGCAAAATATATATCAGAATATCTTTTTTTAAATGGGCAAGACTGCAGTAGATCTAAATAAATGGAAATATATATTATGTTCAAACATAGGAAATAATATCATAAATAAATTTTCCCTAAACTGACCCATAGATTTAATGGAATATTAATCTAAATCTTACCAGATTTGTTCGTAGACTTTGACAAGTTAATTATAAAGTTTACATGACAAAGCAAATGCAAAAATAATCAAGACCTTTTTTTAAAAAAGAGAAGGATACCCAGGAGGCTCACACCTGTAATCCCAGAATTTTGGGAGGCCAAGGCTGGAGGATTGTCTGAGCCCAGGAGTTCAAGACCAGTCAGGCAACATGACAAGATCTCATCTTTACAAAAAATACAAAAATTAGCCCAGCATGGTGGTGTGCCTGTAGACCGAGCTACATGGGAGGCTGAGGTGAGAGGATTGCCTGAGCCCAGGAGGTTAAGGCTGCAGTGAGCTGGGATCAGACCACTGCACTCCAGCCTGGGCAACAGAGTGAGGCACTGTCTCTAAAAATAAAAATTAAAAATAATTTTTTAAAAAAGGGATTTTTTAAAATCAGGTAAGACTTTCTATAAAGCTCTAGTAATTAAGACAGCATATTATTTGTGCCAAAAGAAAAAAGAAAAAAATAGATATAAATGTAGACTACAATTGAGAGAGGCCTGAAATAAAAATCGTCTATTCATGGTAACTTGATGTATGGCACGGATGATATTGCTGAAAGTCACTTCCGATGAAATTGTAGATCACTGAAATAATTGTTTTTTCATGTGAAAAAATAAAAAATGCCCAATGCCAATCTCATGTATTAAAAAATATTTATGATTTCCTGAACAAAATACAAACCATGAAAGCTATAACTATAAGATTGGGCAATTTAAGATGCTTAAAATTAAGAAATTTGTTTAATCAAATGATTCATAATAGCTTCAAGCTGGAGAAAGCTGTTTGCCAAACATAAAATTGACAAAGGATTACTATCCAAAATAAATTTTAGAATTCCTAGGAAACAGAATATTCAGTAGAAAAATAGGCACAAGAACAGGAATTTCATGGAAGATGAAACACACATGGCCAATTTAAGTTAAAGAACAATTAAGTTAGTCATTGGGGAAAAATACAAATTCAAACTCATGTGAGTTATCATTTTATACCAGCCAGATAAGCAAAAATCTAAAACTCTGATAATGCCAAGTAGTGATGATATAGACTAATGGGATATTTATATAAATATTCATGGGAGTGAAAATTGGTCAAATCACTTTGGAAAATATTTTAGCTTTCTTAAAAAAGATGAAGATGTGCCAATCATAAAAACAGGAATTCTACTCTTGTCTACATGCCTTAAAGGTATGTACAAAGATGTACCGAGCTACACTGTTGGTGATGGCAAAAAACGAAAGATAACATAACTATCTAGCCAAAAAATTTTGATAAATAAATAATAATAGGACATTTCTGCAATATAATAATTTATAACAGTGAAAATGGATTAGCTATAGTTGAATAAATCAATATGGCCAATCCTCAGAAAGGTGATATTACATGGAACAAAACAGTCATAGAAGAATAAGTACACTCAACCAAGCGCTGTGACTTTTACCTGTAATCCTAGCACTTTAGGAGTCCAAGATGGAAGGATTGATTGAGCCCAAGAGTTCAAGACCAGCCTAGGCAACTAGCAAGACCTTGTCTCCACAAAAAAAAAAAAAAAAAAAAAAAAAATCAAAAAATGAGGCAGGCATGACGGCATCTATTCAGAAAGCTGGGGCAGAAGGACCACCTGAACCTAGGGGATAGAGGCTGTGGTGAGCTATGATCATGCCACTGCATTCCAGTCTGGGTAGCAAAGTGAGACACTGACTCAAAAAAAATATAAGTACATTCATATGATACAATTTGTAGAAAATTTTAAAGCAAGCAAAACAAATTATATTCTTTAAGGATACACACACACAGACAAATCTTGAGGATATAGGATAGAAGAAGAGAGATGTGATTGGTGAAAGGCATGAGACCTTTAGTAGTCTTATTAATATTTTATTTAATTGGTTGGGAATGGGATCATAGGCATTCATTTTATTATTTCGCATTATAATATGTATTCTATTTTATCATATATTTTATAATGTAATAGTTCACAAAGTAAAGAAGGGAAGCGATGTTTCCTGGCACCTCCATTTTCTGTGCCTACATAGAGTCAAGTGCTCAATACATTCTTAGTGACCAGTACATCTGGGACAAAGACTGCCTCAAAAGAGGGTTAAGAGAAAGCCCAGTCCTTCTCAGCATGTTTCATGCAAAACATGCTGAGGATAAATAAAAAATGGGGGCTGCAGAGCAAAGCTCTATGTGGGTCACACAATTTCAGGACATCGCCCTGGCTCTTCTCACACTTCTCTGCCTCTGGCATCTTTTATACTTCACTGCCTTTTTTTTTTTTTTTTTTTTGAGTTGGATTCTCACTCTTTTGCCCAGACTGGAGTGCAGTGGCCACTCCTGGCCACCGCAGTCTCGACCTGCTGCGCTCCAGCGATCCTTCTGCCTCAGCCTTCCGAGTAGCCAGAATTACAGGCACACGCTACCATGCCCGGCTGATTTTTTGATTTATTGTAGAGATGAGGTCTCGTCAGGTTGCCCGGGCAGGTCTCGAACCCGTGGGCTCAGGCAATCCACTCACTTCAGCCTCCCAAAGCACAGGATTACAGGCTGAGCCACCGAGTCCGGCTTTTTTTTTTTTTTTTTTTTTAAGTGAAACTGACTACTACTACTTTTGGGTTTTCTTACTGTGCAAACTATCATGCCATTGTTCCTCAGTTGTGTATGTGTCTGCATACCAAAATAATTGTCATAAGTCCTCTGGGCAGGAAATTATTTTGTTAATTTAGATTCCCCAAAGTGTCTAGCATAGCCTGGTGTATCACAGACCCCAAATAAGTTATTATATAACCAAACTGATTCTTCTTCAACTTCACTTCAGATTCATGTCCAAAGCAAAGTATTTCACCTCTTCCTGCCTTGGCTATTCTGCTCAGGAAATCAATAAATACCCATGATTTCCCTATGATGTTGTAAAACTAACCATGTTAGGTAGATCATTCTGCATGACGTGCCACAAGCAAGATTTCTAATTCAGGTCAGAGAGCCTTTTTCCCTTTCTAACTCTCTAACAAAAACAATGAGCCCAGTAAGTAGGAAGAAAGAAGCAAACATGGGGCAGTCATGTCAACAAAATCTGCATGTTCATTGGGTCACCAAGGACCCAAACCTTAATTTTAGTCCAAATACCTGACCTTTCTTCTCCTTAATACCTGCCTCCCTCACTTGATGCACACTGCCCTAGTCCAGTCTTTCATTTCTCTAGGAAATCATTCATCTCCATGTCTCAGTCTTTCTGACCTTACCCCTTCACCCTTCACTACCACCTGTAAGCTATTTTCCATCCTGATATGTCCAAGGCATAAATTGGCCCCTACTGTCCCACTGATCCTAATCTCTGTTATCTCTCCATCACCCTCAAGACATATTCAAATGCCTCAACAGTGACCTTGAAGTCTTCAAGTTATCTTTCCAGCCATATCTATTCCAACTTCTCCCTGGCATACCTGCCACTAAACCACATTTCATTCTCAAACAGATCATGCCTTTGTACTTCTCTGTGTTTAGACTGTTCCTTTCCTGTCTGGCACCTACTGAGAACCTATAAAAGAAGTTTTGGCACATAGGGGCTCTGTCCGTGGCCTGCTCTAAAAGATTTGACCAACTCCATCATGGCTTCCGGCAGCATTAGGCTGCATCCCTGGGAAGACTTAGCCCACCTTTGAGTTCCTGTCTGGAAAAGTTAATGGTTGTGAGAAGAATTTACCATTTGTTCTAGCTAAGACTTGATGATAGACCCCTTGTCCCCTCTTTCTTAGGGCATTTACAAAAAGTCTACAATTGTAAATTCTTCCTCTGTCCCTTTGAGATATATATGTAGACATCTCCTACAACCCAGGAGTCTCTTTCGCAAGATCTTAAAAGCCATTCCTTTGAAATGTAATCACTAGGAAGAATAGGGCCTTCCTCTCCAATTCTCTGTGAAAGGATAGAATCCCAGCAGACACCACTGGCCTAATCACATTTATACTGACCAACTCTCTAGCCACTTTTTGTAATTTTTCACTTTCCTGACTCTGCTGAGGCTCACTTCCTGTCCCTATTCCCTCTTTCTCCCTCTAAAATGCTGTCACCTCTGCTTAAATGGAAGAGTCCTTTCTTTCCCCTACTATCAACAGTTACTGAATAAAATCTGTTTCCACCACTTTAAGGAATATCTGGCTTTGTTTATTCTTTGACACCACTCACACTCCAAGGCCAAACCTCCATGTTACCTCCTCCAGGAAATCTCCTTTCTTGGCCTGCACGATGGAGTTTGTCACTTGTATATATGTCCATGCAACAGTGAATACACATATCCTAGGATACTTATGTAAAATATGTAAAACTAAAATTTACTTCTGGCCAAAATATCACCTAGACTAAAGCCCTGAGGGTCATAAATTGTTTTTTACTCATTGCTGTGTGCACTGTGCCAAGTATATAACAGGCCTTGAATAAATGTATATCACATGGAAAATTGAATGAATGAGTGAATGGTTGCCTCTGTCTGGGATGGTAAGGGTTAGACACACTCTCTTTCTAGAGTTGCCCCTAAAAAAAAAATAGAAACTGAGCAGTGTGGGAGTAGAGCAGACAGAAATGCAATTATGCTCCTTCAGAAGAGGAAGATAGACCAGTGTAGACTTGTCTTTTTTTGCCTCTTTGGTGTTTTCTACTTTATTTTTGCCCACTCCAAATCTTTCTTAGTTTGTATGCAACATCTTTTTTCCCTGGGTGGGGGGGTTGTGAAGAACTAATTTATATTCTTTATTATAATTGGGAGGGTTAAGAAGGGAGGAAGGGAGGACTCTAATCCCTTCAAACACCAGGCAAAAATTGCCAACTGAAAGAGCTGCAGCTTGGCCATAACCAGATGAAAATGTGTGATGTCAAGCCAACCTAAACAAACCCATTGTTTTCAAGTGTGACTAAATACTGACTAATATTACTTCCTCTGGCACTTTTTTTTTTTTTTTTACTCAATACAATGGAAAAGTTCCAGGTTGTTGTTACACTTTGCTGTCTGGACAGAATGACTTCCTGCACATCATACCCACTTAAGACAGAAAAAAATGGAAGAAGGAAATAAAAAACAAAACTCCCAAGAGTGCCCTTAAGTTTAACAATAGCTTTTTGGTTTGGAATTTTGTTGTTTTTATTGTTCTGAATCAATAAAGAATGCTGAAATTCAAGTTGGAAGGGACCTTTCTCAAGTCACTTACCCCATCCTGAGATCTGCAGTGTGGCCAGGACAACCCCTATCAAGTGGCTCAGGTTGGTAAACTCTTTCTTCAGAAGATCTGTTTCTTCAAAAATTCCTTCAAAAATAAGTCTTTACACCCTTGGGCTATTAGCAGTTTCTTCTGCCTCCCTGTAGACTATTCTTTTTTAGTTCTGCCTTCCGGGAAACGAGTGATATTTGCAGGGAGAAAAGACATTCAGAGCCTTGTTCCATGTGGACTAGATGACTAGAGACATGATGGTAAATGACTGTTCTCACAAAGGAAGTGGAAAAGTGAGCAGAAGTTAGGCTCTGGGAATGTCTTCACAGAATGGAAAGGACACTATTCAAAGGTGCCCTTGGAAGAACAGATGAGTCCCTTCTCTCACATCCATGACAGATGAAAGATAACTAAAATTGTTTGAGCCAAGTCTTTCCAAATGAATGGAATCCAAATACTTTCTCCACTCCTCCTTTTCCAAAACCTATCGGCCCCTGACTCATCCAACTCCTTCTGGCTTCAGTCTCTCTACTAGGCTTTATTTTGAACAGTCAGCAGCCTCGGCTGGCAGAGTTCAACTGTCTCATGCTTCATTCAGAGAAAACCTGCCATCCTTGGGCAAAGAGGAAAATCCCCCTTCTCTGAGAGATTTTATTCTTTCCTTGTTAAAAGCCAGAGCACTCAGAAGGAGGCACAGTACCCCCCTGAAAGTGAACCAAAGCCCCTTCCAACTATGGGATTCACTTTTTTCAGGGAGTGAGTCATTTTTATAATCTTGGATTTTTCACCAGTTTTAGGGTCAAAGAAAAAGCCAACCCCTAAAGGACCTTACAGTGTCCTGGGAATTGGGGAAAAGGGTGGATTACATGACAGAGACAATTGCCTTCTTCTTTTCAACTGCAATTGGTGGCCCAGAAACCACAGCCATCAAATGCAGAGGCTCTGCCAAATCATCACTATTTCAGCTACTAATTAGGTCTAATGTTCACAGCAGAAGAATCTGTGGGGGCAATAAACCATTTCTTCAAGTGATTAAACTTCCAAGCAAACACACTTTGATTACCACAACCATTCCCTTGCAAAGGTTTTCCTTTGTAATGAATAGCTCTATAGCTGGAGTATCAGTAGCCTGGAACTCAGGATGTGCATAGGCATCTGTGTCTTCTGGCCAGCCACCTGCTCTACCTTTTTGGTTCCACTGAGATGCCTCAGGGGACCACATCTATGACAAAGCCAAAGAAGTTTCAGTTAACAGCAAACTCACTGGGTATGCCACAGGGTGACACTGACTGAAGCCTTGGGCAATCCAGCGAGAGAGTCCTCTGCTACTTCTGGGGTGTTGCGTCCTCCATCCCTTGGCCCCAATTTAAAGGAATGGGTTTAGAGAAAGGGACTGTGGTGGCAAGGAAACCTGAAACACTATGTGTTTTGTTATACTATATTATGTATTTTGCGTGTTGTCTCATAGTAAAAATATTGGCATTGTCTCTAAATCTTTGTCAGAAGTGCTCACTTAATATGCCTTCATTAGCTTGATTGAATCATTTTACAATGTATGCATAGATCAACACATCACATTGTACTCCTTAAGTATGCACAATTATTATTTGTCCATTAAAAATGAATTAATTTTAAAAATCACATAAGTTCTATACTCTTATTGAAGAAAAAAGTAGCGAATGCAAACAAGCAAAGAGAAAGTTTTGGTCTTTCATTAACCCATCATCTAGAGTTGAGTTTCTTAGCCTTGACACTATTGACATTTTGGACTGGATAATGCTTTGTTGTGAGGATTATACTTTGCATTGTAGGATGTTTAGCAGCGTCCCTGGCCTCTACTCACTAGATGACATGAGCACACCCTCTCCCTATTTGGAACAACCAAAAATGTCACCAGACACTTCAAAAGCCACCTAGGAGCAAAATTACTCTCACCGAGAACCTAGAGAACCAGTGGTACCATTTTCCTGGCTTTTGTTCCCTCAGTGGTCTCTGTAAGTGGAAGGATTTGGTATAAAGATTGATTTCCCTTTATATGCAGTATGTCAACCTCCTCCCATTTTAGAAGGCAAAAGAGAGACAATAATTTTGTGGGTTTTTTAAAAAAATTCTTACTACTCTTGGAAATAATTTCAGTGTCCAAATATTGAGGATTAAAAAAACCATGGTACATCTTTGCAATGGAGCACAACATTCTTTTCCTGCATGCATATCAGTGAATTCACATTTTATTTTATTTTATTTTATTTTTGAGTTAGAGTCTCACTCTGTCACCCAGACTGGAGTGCAGTGGCCGTTCCCGGTCACCGCAGCCTCGACCTGCTGGGCTCCGGCGATCCTTCCTCCTCAGCCTTCCAAGTAGCCGTAATTACAGGCATGAGCTACCACGCCCGGCTAATTTTTTGATTTATTATAGAGATGAGGTCTCGCTGCCCAGGCGGGTCTCGAACGCGTGGGCTCAGGCAATCCACTCACCTCAGCCTCCCAAAGGCGCGGGATTACAGGCTGAGCCACCGAGCCGGGCTGTGAATTCACATTTTAAAATTGATTTAAAGTGTGTGTGTGTGTGTGTGTGTGTGTGTGTGTGTGTGTGTGTGTGTGTATGTGTGTAGTTATGTATTTTCATTTTTCACTTAATCATGTATCCTGAATATTTACCCTTAACTATATCCTGAACTTGTCGATCCCTATTGTACAATACCATCTTAATGGCTCTGTTATGTTCCGTTGCAAAGATGTACCATGGCTTTTTTTTTGTTTGTTTTTTGAATTTGAGTTTGAGTCTCACTCTGTTACCCAGACTGGAGTGCAATGGCTACTCCCAGCCACTGCAGCCTCGACCTGCTGGGCTCCGGTAATCCTTCTGCCTCAGCCTTCCAAGTAGCTGGGACTACAGGCGTGTGCTACCACACCCAGCTAATTTTTGTTTTATTGTAGAGATGAGGTCTCGTCAAGTTACCCAGGTGAGTCTCGAACCCACGGACTCAGGCAATCCTCTCACCTCGGCCTCCCAAAATGCTGGGATTACAGGCTGAGCCATGGCTTATTTAATTCTCAATATTTGGACACTGAGATTATTTCCAAGAGTAGTAAGAATGTTTTGTTTAAAAATATATATATATAATAATTTTCTTTAATAAAATAATTATTGTTCTTCTTTTGCCTTCTAAAATGGGAGGGGGTTGGCTTACTGCATATAAATAGGGAAATCAATCCTTATACTACATCCTTCCACTTACAGAGACCATTGAGACCAAGAAAGGGGGCATCTTAAGATCTGTTGACTCTTCTGTGCTGTTAATGGTGAAGAGCCTGGGTGAAAACTGTTCATGAGTGTCAGCTGGGCCAAAGTAGAATTGAGGAGTATAGAGCCAGACAATACTTGTGAAAAATATAAGGAAGAAAAATAGCTTAAGGATGGGTAACCAAAGAGGAGGCCCAGAATAAGAAATCCTGGAAAAACAAAGATAAGAGTAGATGGCAAAGGTGTGGGGCAGGGGTGTTGCTAAGCGAGGTAGTTGTCTGCTAGGATGTTAAACCCTCCACTGCACAAACCTTCAGAAAAAGTTGACTGTACTCCTTGCTGTGGCCAAGGTACCTGGATGCGCAAAGCATACTTAGGATATATTGTATTACGCAGGTGATACATTGCAGAAAAGGAACAGCAGGGGTAGGTGCAAAATATGAACTGGAGATGGCTCAACAGAATTTAAAGGAAGAGGCAACTAGGAGAACAAGAATCACTAGTGATATTGGGATTTCAGTTCGAGGGTTTTACTAAATGAGAAAATTGGCCGAGCCAAAATGACCTCAGTAGAATAAAGAACTTGAGAAATAACTAGTAAGCAGAGACTTAAATTATACTTTTGTTTTTGGCTATTATAAACAACATTTTATTAAACACCATTACAGCTAAATATTTGCACACATCCTTCACTTTTTTAAGCTAAATAATTAGAAATGGAATTGCTGGGGCCAAGATAATTCATGTTCTTAAGACTTCTGATTCATATTTTATCAGGAGTTTCCATCAAACTTCTGATACATATTGTCAAAAACTTTTTTTAATAATTTACTTTTTTACCATGTAATAAACATGGTATGTCAGATCCCTGTTTCTCTGTTATTTCACCAACATTGCTTTACATACTTTCCTTTTTACAGGAGAGGTAAATGAAGCTTATCCATGTTCACAGAGTGGTACAGCTGAGACCTGAGCCTATGAATTTCTGACTCCAAGTCCTGAACACTTTATCTGCCATACTTCTATATTTATCGGAACTAGGGTATGTGATTTAGAGAAGACAACCAGCATCAGTCTTGATCTTTCTCTTACTCTGCTCAAACTCATCACTGCTAAGTTAAAGTTCTTTTTCAGTGGCTTGGAAAACACTTTAAGATCTAGTTCTTGCTTGTTTCTCCATCTCTCTCTCTCTCTCTCTCTCTCTCTCTGTTAGTTAGGGTCTCACTGTGTTGCCCAAGCTCGTGTGCAATGGCACACTCACAGTTCACGGCAACTCATTCGAACTCCTGGGCTCAGGCGATCTTCCTACCTCAGCCTCCTGAGTAGCTGGGACTATGGATGTGTGCCTCCACACTGGCTAATCTTTAAAAATTTTTGTAGAGATGAGGTCTCACTATGTTGCCCAGACTGGTCTCGAACTCCTGGGCTCAAGAAGTCCTCCCACTTAGGCTTCTCAAAGTGCTGGGATTATAGGCATGAGCCACTACAACTGGCCATCCTTTCTTTGCCTTGAATTTTAAGTTGCAACCATCAAATTTTTAAAAATTCCTGTATGTGCTTTGTTTTTTCTTGCCTCCGGATCTTTGCACTTGCTTTGTCCTCTCTCTCCACCCATCTTTGCCCCGGGTAACTTCTGCTTATCCTTCACAGTGACTTTAAGCATCAATCTCTGTGACCAAATACTCTGGGTTCTGTGCCCCTGTCATGCCCAAGTGCCTCTACAGCATGTTTTACTTCCCTGTGATAAGTGCTTACAAATAATGTTGTAACTCGTGTCTAATGATCTGACTTCCCCATTAATTTTCAAGCTACATAGGACATGATCCATATTTAAAAATCTAAGATTAGATCTTGCTGAGTAGTGTTTGCCCCTTTAGACTAGACAGGTGCACTCCAGGGTGTAGAAATCCCAGGCACTTCTGGGGGTTTTATAAACAACCCACTTCACTCATCCGTGTTTTCAGCTTGGCATCTGCAAGCATTTGATTACAGGATGCCTGTTACAAATATGTTTTCTGTTAATGTCAGGAAGAATCTTCCAATATTGAGTTGCCAGGCAATGGAGTAGGCCCTCTCTTTCTTTGTGTTGTAACATGACCTTCTACACGTGCTTCTTTGTAACACCCAGGCCTCTCCATGTGACTGAGAGGTGCCAGAGGGCAGGAATAAGTTATACTCCCAACCCGGGAATCTCACACGTGCCAGGTGGTCTCTGAGTGTGTGTGGAGCCAAATCAGACTAAACGACTGTCTTGGCAACAGACAACTTTCCAAGACTCAACAACTTGCTTTCAGCCCAGCCAAAGGCTTGCCGCTCTGAGGCAAATGTCACTGTGGTGGAGTTGTCTTAATGAGAAGGCATGCTTGCTTCTCTTCTGGGGGAGTTTCCTAGAGCGATGCTCTTAGAAACTCCTTGGCAGGAATCCTGAGCCAGGCTTGGCATTGACAGCGTCCTCCTGCTGGCATTAACAAGCCTCTTATTTAAATGTAAATGAGCTCTCAGTGCCAGTTTGTGAGCGAAACACATCGCTTGTGTTAAACCAGAGCTGGGAATGCTACAACACACCAAATGTCGGCTTGGTTTCCACTTCCCCACCACATCCGTAGTTCTCAGTGTAGCTCTCTTTGCCTTGTCTTCTCTATCTGCAGAGTTGGGAGCCCTCAGATAACAGAATTTGTGCAGTCTGGGGGCCTATCTGTAGCCCCAAATCTGCTTCCATGTGTCCTTCAACAAGTTACTTATAGATGCAAATAATAGTAATAAATAATAATAATGACATCATAAAAATAGTATAAGTACCACATCAAATTCCAGTAAACAAAGGGGCCTTCAAGGCCCATCAGGCCCAACAGAGGGACAGAGCCACCTCTTCTGCTGGCTGTGCCAGTCCATCTTTTCTCAGGAGCTTCCCTGTGTCGTACATCCTCAGTCCCTTGTTCATACTCTTTCTTTTCTCCTGGGTCAGTTCTGTTTCCACCCAAATACACATCATTTGTTGATCTTGCCTAATGTCTGGCCCTCTTAGCCATCTGTCTCTCACTTGGCCCCTATTGTTCATATTTTGTCCAATTTTTTTGTTTTGGCATTTCTTTCTATTTCAGTTTTTTTTTTTTTTGAGTCAGGGTCTCACTCTGTCACTCAGGCTGAAGTGCAGTGGCATGATCATGGCTCACTGCAGCCTCGACGTCCTGGGCTCAGACAATCCTTCCATCTCAGACTCCTGAGTATCTGGTACTACAGACATGCACCATTGCACTCAGCTACTTCATTTTTTTGTAGAGATGAAGTCTCACAATGTTGCCCAGGCTGATTTGAAACTCCTGGGCTCAAGCAATCCTACCTACTTGGTCCCCCCCAAATACTGGGATTACAGGCATGAGCCACCACACCCTACCTATTTCAGATCTTTATGGAGTTAATTTATGTACCTCTGATATCTGGATTCTGGCTATATCTCTCCCAGATACCTCAGTGACCAATGTATTTCCAGCACATATCATTCTAGATACTAGATTGTTTTTGTTTTTATGTGTCTGACTCAGTAGAACTATGTATACATCTTGAGGCCAAACCTGGGTCTTATCTTTGTTGGTAGCCCCAATCCTAGACCAAGTCCTGAAAAGTGAATAAATGAACAGGTGGAGAAAAGATAAAGAAACTCCATTTCTTCACAAGAATCTTGCTATAAGAGGCCAAATAGGGTTTGTATTCCATTTCCACCTTTCAGATGCTCATGTAATTTCTAGCCAAGTATATTATTCAGGGTTTTCCAGAAAAACAAAACCAATGGAATATAGACATAGGCACAGACATAGACACAGACACAGACACAGACATAGACATAGACACAGACATAGATTAAATAGATAATGAGAATTGGCTCATATGATTCTAGAGGCCACAAAGTCTCGCTAACTGAGGTCTGCAAGCTAGAGAACAAGGAAAGTAAGTAACATAACTCTATTTGATTCCAGAGGCCTGAGAATCAGAAGCTCCTATGTTCAAGGGCAAGAGTAGATAGATATTCCAGCTCAAGAAGAGAGAGAGAATTCACCGTTCTTCCAACTCTTTGTTCTATTCAGGCCCACAACAGATTGGATAATATCTAACCATACTGAATTGGACAGATCTTCTTTACTCAGTCACCGAGTAAAATACTATTCTTGTCTAGAAATGCTGTGTCTTGGTCACTTTTAGTCGCTGTAACAGAATATACCACAAACTGGGTAATTTATAGAGAACAGAAATTTATTATTCAGAATTCTGGAGTCTGAGAAGTTCAGCATCAAGGTGCTAGTATCTTGAGACTTACTCTCTGCTACTAAGATGGCTCCTTGAACACTATATCCTATAGAGGGAAGAAACTCTGTGTCCTCACATGGCAGGAGGCAAAGAGCAAAAAAGATTGAACTCATTCAATCAAGCTTTTTTTAATGGTGCCCAAACATATTCATGATGTCAGAGCCTTCATGGTCTAATCACCTCTTACAGACTTCACCTCTTAATACTATCACATTGTTGATAATTCATTCAAAACATAGCAAACCCTCACAGACACACTCAGAAACAATGTTTTACTAGCTATTTGGGCATTACTTAGCCAAGTCAAGTTGGCACACAAAATTAACTATCATACCAAGTTTTCATTTTGATAAACTTCATAACATAAAAACGATTGGGTTCGCCTGTAGAAGGATGTGTTATAAACATTAACTATGTATTATGGGGGCTTTCTGTAAGATGCATGATGGCCTGCCTTCAGTGAGAGATGAGAAATGATTTAAGGGAGGCCACTGAGTAGTAAGTGGTGTCTTTTCCTGAGACACTTTGAATCCAGCAAGAGTGTCTTTGTTAGAAGACAGAACACTCATCAGCTTTACGGTCTGAGCATCTGAGTTTTCAGGCTGCCCCAGCCCAGTAGATAATGAAAAAGACATTTGTGATGACTGGACACACACTAAAATAGTGTAGTTACCACTTTTCCGTCCCCTAGCCCAATCCTTATCAGTGTCCTTCTTGGGTTTTGTTTGATGGCTTGAGCTAGAAAGATAATCCTCTCTGGTTTAAGGAACCTATGGAGCAAAGGGCTTTAGACCAATGAGATCTGTTGGATTTGCACAAGACTTTATAAGACTGAGCACAGAGAACAGAAAATGTAAGGTGTGGGGAAGGAAGGAGATGCTTCTCTTTCATTTCCAGAAAATGAGTGATAGTCTTGCATCTTGCAGACTGGAAACATTAGAAGCAGATGTTATGATCCCAAGCTGATGCTCCCACAATGGCAAGTAAAAGCAGTGAGATTTCTGCAATTGATTCCATCGGAAACAGCTACTCATACGGGGAACAGAGGTAGACACCAGAGAACAAGGCAGATGAGTTGTGTTTTTTTGCTGGCATTCTGTTTTAGGGGCCCATGTGAATCTCTTTGGGAACTTCCAACTATAAATAGGAGACATCTTAAGGGGGAGCTGATTTCTGGAAACTGAGTTAGTAGTATGTTGTTGTATTATAAAAGTTTCAGTTAAAAAGGAAGAAGCTCTCGATTTTTCTTCTTAGTAAGTCACAAACTGGTAATGTCTGTGGTATTTTATATTATATTTCAATTATTATCCAGGTTTTTTTTTTTTTTTTTTTTGAGTTGGAGTCTCACTCTGTCACCCTCACTGGAGTGCGGTGCCACTCTTACTGTCATCATAGCCTCAACCTGCTAGGCTCAAGTGATCTTTCCACCTCAGTCTTCCAAGTAGCTGGAACTGCAGGTGTGTGCCACCACACTCAGTTAATTTTTTTATTTATTGTAGAGACAAGGTCACACCAAGTTGCCCAGGCTGGTCTTGAACCCCTGGACTCAGTCAATCCTCGCATATTGGCCTCCCAAAGTGCTGGGATGACAGGCGTGATCCACCATGCCTGGCTATTATACAGTTTCTAAAGAAGAAGAATATGATGAAAAGAGCCCTGGGCTTTTTTCCTGGAGTCAGAAAACCTGACTGTTTAGCTCTGATTCAATGTCTAACATATAGTGTGAACCTGAGTAAATTTTTTTCCTTTGAGAATTTAGTTTTCCCATTTCTAAAATGAGGCAATTGGGCTATCTAAACCCTAAGAATATATTGGAGAAAAGCAGAGTAAAAACCAAATTTTCATTAATTCATTCATTTAGTAAATATTAAGTTCCTACTCCATATTAGGCATTGTGCTGGGCTTTACAGATGGAATGACAAAGAACAGCAGACCTGAGCCTTTTCCGTATGGAGATTTCAGTCAAGCAGGTGAGATCACCATTAATTAAAGGATGCACATAAAGTTATAACTGTGATAATACTATGAAGGTGAGAGAAATGGGCCTTTGGGATATAAATAGAAATATTTCAGGAGTTCTGAACAACATGTGCACTTTGTAATTCAGTAAAGCAAGAGTGTAGAAGGTGGCATGAGAGGGAGAGAGAGCATTTGAGTGTGGTACATGTGTGTGCAGTGAAAGATGAAATTGGAGTGAGGGAAAGGCAGGGCCTGATCATAAAGAAATAAAATTGTGTCATATAAACCAAGAGAGAATTTTAAGAATGGAAGAGTTCTGTAAAAACTTGAAAAGACTATGTTTTGTTTGTCTTCTTTGTTTATACTCTTTCCTACCCTCAAGGCAACTACCATAGAGCCAGGTAGAGTGAGTGCTCCACGTATGTTTGTGAAACAAATACATTTTTTCTCAATTGTGCATAAAAAAGAACATTGGAGGGGTTAAATGGATTGTACAAGGTCACTTAGCCTATTGGTGGCTAGAGACAAGATTGAAATTCAGCTTTATAATCATGCAGCGTTTTTTTTTTTTTTGAGTCA
>NW_007180262.1:0-754 GCF_000164805.1 Carlito syrichta
GGTGCATATATGTTTAGGATAGATATTTCTTGTTGATGGATTGAGCCTTTTATCATTATGTAGTGGCCTTCTGTATCTTTTTTGATTTTTAATAGCTTGAAGGGTATTTTGTCTGAAATTAAGATTGCTACTCCTCCTTTCTTTTGTATTCCGTTCGCCTGAAAGTTTGTTTCCCGTCCTCTTACTTTGAGTCTGTGGGTGTCCTTTCTAGTGAGGTGAGTCTCTTGAAGGCAATAGATTGTTGCCTGATGATATTTTATCCATTTTGCCATTCTATGTCTTTTCAGTGGTGCATTTAGTCCGTTCACATTTAGGCTAATAATTGAAATGCAAGAGTTGATCCCTGTCATAAGGTTCTTACAGAGTTGATCCTGTTTATTTGTTGTCTTTCTTTGGGTTTTGGAGTTGGTTCATGTGTGTTTTTAATCTTTTGCCTGTACTCTTGTGAAGAATGCTGTTGTTCTTTTTTCTTTTTCTTCTGTGTTCAGTACTTTCTTAAGTGTTTCTTGTAGAGGTGGTCTGGTGGTAGCGTAGGTTCTTAGGGATTGGATGTCTAGAAAAGATTTCAATTCTCCCTCACTAATGAAGCTTAGTTTGGCTGGGTAGGTTATTCTTGGTTGAATTGTTTCTCTTTTAGAACTTTGAAGATAGGGCTCCAGACTCTTCTGGCCTGAAAGGTTTCTGTGGATAAATCTGCTGCTATTCTAATTGGTTTTCCCTGGTAGGTAGTCTGGCTTTTTTCTCTTGCTGCCTT
>NW_007180263.1:0-693 GCF_000164805.1 Carlito syrichta
TCATCGCTACTCCTCCTTTCTTTTGTATTCCATTCACCTGAAAGTTTGTTTCCCATCCTCTTACTTTGAATCTGTGGGTGTCCTTTCTAGTGAGGTGAGTCTCTTGAAGGCAATAGATTGTTGCCTGATGATATTTTATCCATTTTGCCATTCTATGTCTTTTCAGTGGTGCATTTAGTCCGTTCACATTTAGGCTAATAATTGAAATGCAAGAGTTGATCCCTGTCATAAGGTTCTTACAGAGTTGTTCCTGTTTATTTGTTGTCTTTTTTTGGGTTTTGGAGTTGGTTCATGTGTGTTTTTAATCTTTTGCCTGTACTCTTGTGAAGAATGCTGTTGTTCTTTTTTCTTTTTCTTCTGTGTTCAGTACTTTCTTAAGTGTTTCTTGTAGAGGTGGTCTGGTGGCAGTGTAGGTTCTTAGGGATTGGATGTCTAGAAAAGATTTCAATTCTCCCTCACTAATGAAGCTTAGTTTGGCTGGGTAGGTTATTCTTGGTTGAAATTGTTTCTCTTTTAGAACTTTGAAGATAGGGCTCCAGGCTCTCCTGGCCTGAAGGGTTTCTGTGGATAAATCTGCTGCTATTCGAATTGGCTTTCCCTGGTAGGTAGTCTGGCCTTTTTCTCTTGCTGCCTTTAGGATTTTTCCTTTCACAGCTACTTTGTTTAGTCGAATTATTATGTGTCTGGGAATTG
>NW_007180264.1:0-1149 GCF_000164805.1 Carlito syrichta
AAAAGAATACCTTGGCATCTTCCTAACCAGAGACGTGAAAGACCTTTACAAGGAAAACTACAAAACACTGCTCAAAGAAATCAAAGATGACACAAACAAGTGGAAAAATATCCCATGCTCATGGATTGGAAGAATCAACATCGTGAAGATGTCCATCTTACCTAAGGCAATCTACAAATTCAATGCAATACCCATCAAATTACCAGCAACATTCTTCTCAGACCTAGAAAAAACAACACAGGAATTCATATGGAAACACAAATGACCAAGAATAGCCAGAACAATCCTCAGCAAAAAAACAAAGCAAGAGGTATCACATTATCAGACTTCAAACTTTACAATAAAGCTACAATAATCAAAACAGCTTGGTATTGGTACAGGAACAGGCATACACACCAATGGAATAGAATTGAGATTCCAGAAGCAAAACCTCAATCTCTCACCCAACTCATCTTCGACAAAGCCTCCACCACCTACCATTGGGGAGAGGAGAAAGTATTCAGTAAATGGTGCTGGGAAAACTGGCTGACCACATGCAGAAGATTGAAACAGGACCCCTATCTATCCCTATACACAAAAATTAACTCCAAATGGATCAGAGACCTAAATGTAAAACCTCAAACCATAAGTACCTTAGAAAATGAAGGACATACCCTCATAGAAATTTGGAACTGGCATCCAATTCCTGAACAAAACCTGAAACCCACAGGTCATAAGAGAGAAGATAGACAAGTGAGACCTTATTAAACTGACAAGCTTCTGCAAAGCCAAAGAAACCATTAAGAGAGCAGGGAGACAGCCTACAGACTGGGAAAAAGTATTTGCCAACTCCAGGTCTGACAAAGGCTTAACATCTTGGATCTACAAGGAACTCAAACGTGCTGAAAAGAAAAAAGCAAACAACCCCATTATAAAATGGGCAAAAGATATGAACTTCACAAAGGAAGACATATGAGCAGCCAACAGACACATGAAGAAATGTTCAACCTCACTAATCATCAGGGAGATGCAAATCAAAACCACACTGAGATACCACCTAACTCCAGTCAGAATGGCAATTATCAACAACTCAAAAAATAACAGCTGCTGGAGAGGGTGTGGTGAAAAGGGAACACTTCTACACTGTTGGTGGGAGTGTAAACTAGTGCA
>NW_007180264.1:1169-8066 GCF_000164805.1 Carlito syrichta
ATTCCCATATGACCCCACAATCCCCCTACTGGGAATATATCCTGAATAACTGAAATCACTCTATAAAAAAGATACCTGCACACGTATGTTTATCGCAGCATTGTTCACAATAGCAAGAACCTGGAAGCAACCATGCTGCCCATCAAAAGAGGACTGGATTAAAAAAATGTGGTACATATACACGACAGAATACTACGCAGCCATAATAAAGAACAAAATCATGAATTTTGCAGCAAGCTGGATGGAACTAGAGTCTATAATAATGAGTGATCTCTCACAGAAACAAAGATCTGAGTATCACATGTTGTCATTCATATAGTGTTATTTGAATATCCAATGTAATACTATAAGAAAATGGCTGACAGTAGTGGGAAACTATGGGGGGGGGGAAGGAGAGGGGATTACGGTAGTAAATATCTGTCTGGGACAGGGAAACACCTCTTAACAATGGTGCCTGAACGAAACGTACTTGTATACCTAACCCTTAACTGTACCCCACAATATCATAATAAAAAATATTGATTATAAAAAAAAAGAAAACCCTCATTAGTTAAAATACAAATGAAACTGTCAAAATAAAACCTGAAAACCAAAATGTTTTGATAAGGATTTCAGAAGAATGGAGGACAAAAAACGCTAGAATAATGCTAATGGATAAGCAATTCCATGAACCCCAAAGAATCTGATAATGCTGGTGACAGGCCAAAAAAAAAAAAAAACCAGAAAAAGGAAAAGTAAATTTTTCTTGTGGCTATAAGTACTCTACCTCAAGGTGACATTGGCAAGAAAAACTGACTCTGAAAGAGGAAAAAAAAAATCCCATCCCCTCTCCAAAAATGAAAGTTTAGTTGCAGATTCACATCCATGGTGATGATGGCTTTGTCCCCCCAATTCTTGCTGTGAATATCCCTGGGCCTGCCAGGGCACCTACCACCCAGGGCCCCTAACAGAGCACTGGTCTGTCAGATCCCCTAGACTTAGCACATTTGGCAATTTCATTAGACCCGACAGGCTGGGCAGAAACAAGGCAGTTTCTCCTAGTTCCATAAAAATCAAATTGCTCTACGAATAAATCTGTCTCCCATTCCCGGTACAAGGATACAGATGCCTAAAGTTTAGTGTGCAGGACACAAACAAGATACCAGAAATATATAACTTGAATTGCAGACCACATCGGTACCTTTAATCTTTCATGGGAACTAAGTTTGTAAAACTTTACCATTTAATCAGTCTTCTTTTTAACAACACTGCATATTTTGTTTCCACTATTAACCCAACTCTTATAGGGAATGTGAACTTTACCTTGGCTATATTGATATGACCTGGAGTTCCATTTTTCATCATAACAAACATGTGGAAAAGAAAAGTTGACTAGTGTTTGGTAGTGCTGGTACTATTTTATTTTACTCTATATAAATACTTACCTCTTTGACGCTGTGTGTTACTGCCCATATTAGAAAAACTCTTGACATCACCTGGAAAGAAGTCAGCACAACAGAAGATGGAACAATTCCTGAAAAAGATTTTAGGATGGATAAATAAATGGACTGTACTAAGTTTTGGCATATAATAAATTTCCTAAAACATTTCGATTTAAATGTTTAGAGCCAAAACCATCTTGGGCAACTGAAATGTACTTATGTTGCTAGACAAAAGTTTTTCAATGTAGTCAATATTAAGAACTTTTTCCTCCTTCAAAACAATAATATTGTTAATGGCACTACCAAACAATGGAATCTGGGCAGCTTTCATAAGTCATTCAAAACCACTGACTGAGTACAGTATTTTTTAGACTTATCCTACAGATAGGGAAACTAAGACCACCACCTAACCTTTAGACAATAAAAGGTTCTTTACAATTCGGGTTTCAAACAAATAGGCAACAAAAGGTGGGAAATCAATCCTATTTGTGTCTAATGAATGTTGATAGCTCCTGGAGATCAGACTTGATATACTATCTAATCATTACTAGGTATTTTTTATTATCTACTTGAATATTTTGCCAATGCATAGCAAAAACAAAGATTATGTTTAAAACTTTCCTCACTTTGCTCATTACAGGCACTGGTACAATTATCCTTCCAATATCCTCAAGTTGTAACACTGAAATAATCTTTAATATTTTAGATAATCATCAAATTCTGTTAAGTTTACATTTCTTTGGCCTGTCCCAGGGGTGAGCTAACACTCCTGATTAATTATCCCCTCTTGACCACTAGCAATAATATAATTTATCTCAATACTAGCAGAAACCAACCGAGAACCTTTAGACCTGACAGAAGGTGAATCAGAACTAGTTTCAGGGTTTAACGTTGAATACGCTGCAGGGCCCTTTGCATTGTTGCTTTCTTCAACTCATCTTTTTTTTTTTTAACTTTTACTTTTTTTATTTTAAAGATATGGAGTACAATTCAGGGTTAGGTATACAAATGTTCATTATGCAGGTACCCTTGTTGATGAGATGTGCCCCCCCTTCCCCAGGAAGACTCCTACTACTGTCAATCCTGTTTCCCACCCCCCTCCTGGCAGCTTCCTGCTACTGCCAATCCTTTTCTTATAGTATTATAAGTTCAAGGTCCACTTATGAGTGAGAACATGTGATACTCAGTTCTTTGTTTTCGTGAAAGATCACTCGGTATTATAGTTTAAGTCCATCCAGGCTCTGCGAAGTTCATGATTATGTTCTTCTTTATGACTGCATAACATTCCATTGTGTATATGTACCACATTTTTTTTATACAGTTCTCTTTTGATGGGCAACACGGTTGTTTCTTGCTATTGTGAACAATGTTCTTGCTATTGTGTTCTTGCTATTGTGAACAATGTTGTGATAAACATATGTGTGCAGGTATCTTTTTTATAGAGTGATTTGAGTTCTTCTGGGTATATTCTGAACAGGGAGATTGTGGGGTGATATGGAAGGTCGAGTTTTAGAACTTTTAGGAATCGCCACACTGTTTTCCATAAAGCTATATTAGTTTACACTCCCACCAACAGTGTAGAAGTGTTCCCTTTTTGCCACATCCTCTCTAGCATCTGTTATTTTTTGAGTTATTGATGATGGCCTTCCTGACTGGAGTAGGTGGTATCTCAGTGTAGTTTTAATTTGCATTTCTTTGATGACTAGTGAGGCTGAGCATTTTTTCAATTATCTGTTGGCTGCTCCTATATCTTCTTTTGAGAAGTGTCTATTCATATCTTTTGGCCACTTTTAATGGGGCTGTTTTTTTCTTTTCAGCACATTTGAGTTCCTTGTAGATCCTAGATGTTGGGCCTTTGTCAGATGTACAGCTGGTAAATATTTTCTCCCAGTCTGTGGACTGTCTCCCTGATCTCTTGATGGTTTCTCTGGCTTTGCAGAAGCTTGTCAGTTTGATGAGGTCCCACTTGTCTATCTTATCTCTTATGGCACAGGCACTTGGGATTTTGATCAGGAGTTGGTTGCTAGTTCCAATTTCCATAAGGGTGTCTCCTGCATTTTCTAAGGTTCTTACAGTTTGAGGTTTTACGTTTAGGTCTTTGATCCATTTAGAGTTGACTTTTGTGTATGGGGACAAGTAGAGGTCTTGCTTTAATTTTCTGCATGTGATCAGCCAGTTTTCCCAGCACCATTTACTGAATAGGTTCTGCTCTCTCCAGTGGTAGGTGGTAGAGGCTTTGTCAAAGATGAGTTGGTTGAGAACTTGAGGTTTTGCTTCTGGAATCTCAGTCCTGTTCCGTTGGTCTATATGCCTGTTCTTGTACCAATACCAGGCTGTTTTGATTACTGTAGCTTTATAATAAAGTTTAAAGTCTGGGAGTATGATACTTTCCGCTTGGTTTTTTTTTTTTTGCGCTGAGGATTGTTTTGGCTATTCGTGGTCGCTTACGTTTCCATATGAATCCCTGTATTGTTGTTTCCAGAAAGCTGCTGGTAATTTAATGGGTATTGCATTAAATCTGGAGATTGCTTCAACTCATCTTAAATCCAGCAATAAGCCATTATGTGTAAACATTTTCTCTTTGTAACTTTTTCTGGCAAGGAACTGCTATGAAAATAAAAATTGGAAGCATAATTGTGTATATTCAATTCAGCAACTTCCTTCTACTTCTTTCTGGCCTTACTGCTGCGGGCAACTAGACTTCCCACCTTTCTGTACCTCTCAAGTTGCACACATGCCCTGCCACAATTGCCAGCACTCTCTCGTTATGGTCGCAGATCCTTTTTCCACTTTAAAACTAACCTCGTAGCTTGAGCCCAGGAGTTCGAGACCAGCCTGGGCAACATAGCAAGACTTCATCTCTACAAAAAATAAAAAAATTGCTGGGCATAGTGGCAAGTACCTGTAGTCCCAGTTACTCAGGAGGCTGAGGCTGTGATGAGCTGTGGTCATGCCACTGCACTCAAGCCTGGGTGGACAGAGTGAGACTCCCAACTTATAAAATAAAATATAAAATAAAAATAAATCAAACTAACCTCAGTTTCAACAGTCACTAGCCCAGATCAATTTTTATTCTTCCAAGTCCTCTAAAATACTTTCAGAATTCTGAACATTCATATGGTTGGACAAACTACAACTTGTCAAAAGCTTACATACAAATCAGGTAAATCTACAGTTGTTTCTACAGGTTTGGCTATGAGAGGAAATCACTATGTATCTCATTAAGAAAAAAAAGATGCTATATTCTGTTAGAATGGGTTCCATAAAAGAAAATGTGAACTTTGAAGGGGAATGGTTTGCCTCCCAAAAGCAAGTAACATGAATATGTCAAGCACAATGCTTGGCATTTAGAGGTATCAAATAAATCTTTGAAGAATCAATGAAAGAATGAAAGAAAAATATAAATTTATGGACATATAGATCAATGGAATAGACTGAGAGTCCAGAAATGAAATCTCAGATTTATGGTCAAATGATTTTCAACAAGAGTGCCAAGACAATTCAGTGGAAAAATAATTGTCTTTTCAACGAACGATGCCAGGACAATTGAATAGCCACATACAAAAGAATGAAGTTAGATGACTTCCTGACACCATATATGAAAATTAGTTTAAAATGGATCAAAGAACTAAACATAAGAGCTAAAACTATACAACTCTTAGGAAAAAACAAGGGTGAATCTTGTGACCCTGAACCAGGCAATGGCTTATTAGATATGACACCAGGAAAAATAAATTTGACTTCATCAAATTTAAAAACATTTGAGTTCCAAAGGATACCAACAAGAAACTGAGAAGAAAACCCACAGATAAGAGAATATATTTGCAAATCATATATGATACGGGACTATATCCAAAATAAAGGCCTTGTACAACTCAACAATAAAAAGACAAATCAATTAAAAAATGGGCTAAGAATTTAAATAGGCATTTCTTCTATGGCCAATAAACACACCAAAAGATGCTTTTAACGTTATCAATCATCAGGGAATTATAAATCAAAACCAAAATGAGATAGACTCCACATCCACTAGGATGGCTTTAATTAAAAAGACAGATTAATAACAGTGTTGACAAGGATGTAGAAAAATTGTATCCCACCTCATAGGATTGCAAAATGTACAGTTATACTGGAAAACAGTTCGGCAGTGGTTCAAGAGTTTGAATGACCTAGCAGTGTGAGTGTGTGTGTGTGTGTGTGTGTGTGTATCTCCATAAGAAATGAAAGGACATGTCTATATAAAAATTTGTAGCCAGGCTTGGTGGCTCAGCCTGTAATCCCGCACCTTGGGAGGCTGAGATGAGTGGACTGCCTGAGCCCACGGGTTCGAGACCTGCCTGGGCACTTGGCAAGACCTCATCTCTACATAAATCAAAAATTAGCCGGGCGTGGTAGCGCGCGCCTGTAGTTCCAGCTACTCGGAAGGCTGAGGCGGAAGGATCGCCGGAGCCCAGCAGGTCGAGGCTGCGGTGGCCGGGAGCGGTCACTGCACTCCAGTCTGGCCAACAGAGTGAGACTCCAACATAAAAAAAAAAAAAAATTTTTACATGTATGTTTACAGCAGTATTCACATTAGCCAAAAAGTGGAAAAATCAAAGTATCTATCAATAAAATAACAGACAAATAAAATGTGGTATATCTGTAAAGTGGAAGAGTAGAATAAAAAGAATAGAATAGAAAAGAATAAAAAGTCACAAATTCTTAAATTCAATTAAAAACTGAAGTACAGATGCATGATACAATATTGATAAACCTTGAACATGCTGAGTAAAAGAAGCCAGCAATAAAAGAATTCTTGTATGATTCAATTTATAGAAAACGTCCAGTATAAGTAAATCTATAGACAGAAAGTAGATTAGTGGTTACCTGGGGCTGAGAGGTCTGGAGAAAATGGCAAGTGACCGCTGATAGGTATGGAATTTCTTTATGGGGTTATGAAAATGGTCTAAAATTTATTGGGGTAAAGGTTGTACAACTCTAAGTGTGTGAATTATATGGCATGTGAATTATATATGAATAAAGCTGTTATTTAAAAGAAAATGTATGAGTGAAATATAAAACCTAGTTATATAATTATGCAATACAGCTAAAGAAGATAATTAATGAGTCAAACATTTAGTGACTTAGCCAGATCACACTTCAAATAAGAAGTTAAAAACAAAATAAGGAACTGAGAATTTAAAAATTTCTTAAGGCCAGGCTCAGTGGCTCAGCCTACAATCCCAGCACTTTGGGAGACTGAGGCAAGAGGGTGGCCTAAGCCTGCGGGTTTGAGACCAGCCTGGGCAACTTATTGAGACCTCATCTCTATAATAAAAATCAAAAATTAGCCAGGCGTGGTAGTATGCACCTGTAGTTCCAGCTACTTGGAAGGCTGAGGAGGAAGGATCACCAGAGCTCAGCAGGTCAACGCTGGGGTGGCCGTGAGCATGCCACCGCACTCCAGCCTGGATGACAGAGTGAGACTCCAACTCAA
>NW_007180264.1:8210-12431 GCF_000164805.1 Carlito syrichta
CTTTTTTTTTTTTTTTTTGCTCAAAAAACAGTTCATTGCATAAACAATATGATTTTTTCCTTTCAGTTTTGCTTTTCTTTGGCCACTGAACCTGTGTGCTAGACTACTACTGTTTCTAGCAATGTTCTGGAACTGCTGCTTAACTTGGGGTAGATTGCAAAGTCCATGATCAGACTTCCAATTCATAAATTAAAAAACCTGATTCTATCCCATTTGCCAGTAAGAGTCAGGCTCTGGGAGACTGACTTGTACTAATCAAAACCACAGGTTTTGAGTAGTAGGTAATAAACCAAAATGTCAATCTGTTCATTTATAATATGGGCACCGCCTTTCTAATAAGTAAATGACAGGGATTTTGAAGACCCTTATCTAGGGGTATTGTTTTTCTGGTGTTGAAAATCAGAAATTTTAACATCTGGAAGGTATGGGGAAAGAACCGTAATTCAGCTGACTGTAGGTTTGTTAAATATCCCTTCTCTATTATAAAGTACCCATGTCTAAAGAATGTGAATATTTGTATTTGTCTTCCTCTCAAAAATATTAAATAAAAATGATCAGAGTGTCTTTCTTTCTTTCCTTCCTCCTTCCTGTCCCTTCTACCACACCCAGCTAATTTTTTTGTATTTTTGTAGAGATGAAGTCTCACTATTTCACCCAGGCTAGTCTTGAACTCCTAGTCTCAAGTGATTCTCCCACCTTGGCCTCCCAATGTGTTGGCATTGCAGCATGTACCACTGTGGCTGGCCAAGAGAGTTTTTCTTAAAAATGTTTTAGTATCCCAAAACAATTATTTATTATTTTGGTATATTTCCCACCAATCTTTTCTTCCGAGCATATTTTTAAACATAGTTCAACTTCTATTGTTTATATTATTTGTATTTTGTTTTTCTCATTTTAATGTTTTAAGAATTTTCTATCTTATATTCTTCAAAACATTTTAGCTTGAGTCATGATACTCCTTTGAATGAATATATTTGTTTATTCTCCTTTTGTGGGATGGTTAAATTGCCTCCAATTTCTTGATACTGTAAGTGAAGTAATGAAATATTTAAAATAACACATTTTTTGAGGTTTAGACTTTTTTAAAAAATTATTTCCTCAGGACATTTTCCCAGAAGTAGAAGTACTAGGTCAGATGGTATGAATGTTTTTAAGGTTCTTAAAATATATTGCCAAGTTGCTATCCAAATAGTTTGTTATTAATTTATATTTCCACCAGCAATATATAAGAGTGCATGCTTTAGCACACCCTTGGCAGCAAATTTAAGTCTTAATAATTAGTGAACAAAAAGCTGATCAATACTTTCTAATCTGATACAGACGTCAAGATGTTTCTGGCCTTACCTGCAGGAGCTCCTACAGTTCCTATCCAGAATCTATCTGCCCACGTAGACACCTCCATTTCTCCCAGTGATATCACTCAGAACAACTCTCGTTTGTTTCTATAGGACATACACCTACCTCAACCAGTTATCCAGCAAACAGCAGCTCAGGCCCTAGCTGCTAATGTCTCCTCTACTGGACCAGTCAAAAGGCCAGCAGGAGCAAGGGACCCTGATACAAGAAGGACCACAGGAGGGGCAGGAGCTCTCAGTCCATCCTTGGATTCAAGCCAGACAAACGACAGAAGGCCACATAGATGCACCATATCATCTTAGTTCTGAACGGAACTGGCATCACTGAGTTGGGCTTACTGTTATAATGAGGTGGATTTAATAAGAAACTTTAGGCCGGGTGTGGTGGCTCATGCCTGTAATCCCAGTACTTTGGGAGGCTGAGGTGAGAGGATTGCCTGAGCCCACGGGATCAAGACCAGCCTGGGCAACTTGGAGAGACCTCATCTCTACAAAAAATAAAATAAATTAGCCGGGAATGGTGGTGCATATTTATGTTTCCAGCTACTTGGTATGCTAAGGTGGAAGTGTTGCCTGAGCCCAGCAGGTTGAGGCTATGGTGGTCATGAACGTGCCACTGCACTCCAGCCTGGGCAACAGAGTGAGACTCTGACTCAAAAAAAAAAAAAAAATTATCTTATTTGCTATAAGAATAGTGCACGATATAATGTCCACCCTATCATTTAATGCCTCTTACAAAAAGCCCCAGGTGGGTAATTTGTTTTAGAACTTAATATTGAGAAAGGTTTGCTCCTATCCAATGATAAGAATAATATAACTCAACTTGGTAGGCAGAAAGCTTTAAGCCAAATCTGAAGCATACTACATTATGATATTTTGTGTATGAGTTACCACAAATCCTTGGGGAATAAGGAGTGTAGGCAGGTAGGACAGACTAGATTCTGTCTCTTCTCCACGCTTCTTGCAGTCAGTCCCACTGTGTTTGCATTTATATGCCATTACTAATCTGAACACAACATCATAGCATGTTAAAATCCAAACTGCAACCTTTCTACTGTTGTTGATTACTTAAATTGGTTGTTTTCAAGATGACAAAGAGTCTGCAATCTTATCAGTAAACTCCCACCAGATAAAAATTCATTAAAAAAAGATTTACTATGCATCTATTACTTGTTACTTTATTCAACAAATAGATTAGGAGTACCTATTCTAAGTCAGGTACTGTTCTCCATGCTGGGAACGTGACAGTGAAGGAGAATAAGTCCCTCATGAACTTTCATTCTCAGGCTGTAACTGATTTGCTTTAGCTTAGCTCTTATTTTTAGGACTTTTTCCTGAAGGTGAGGCGAGGCTACCAAACATTTGTAAACGGAAGAATGGCATGATCACATCTTGGTTTCAGATGTCAGCAGTGCAAACCTTGGCAAGGCAAAGTTATAACTTGAGAAATAGTTATGGGAATTTATGTTGAAAGGGCAATGAACTTTCTGTTTGTTTTCAATCACTTTTCTCAGATTAAAAGCAATGAACTTTTGAAGCAAAACACTGGCAGATAAAAGAAACTTAGCCGTGTGTGTGTTTGTGTGTGTGTGTGTGTGTGTGTGTGTGTGTGTGTGTGTGTGTGTTAAGCAAAAGCTGTATAAAGGGACCTGGCAATTGGTTTCTTGCTTCCCCAGAATCAGGGTGATGTGAGGACTCCCCAAACTGCTGAGTCCTGTAAAATTGGGCCCACTGGAAATCCAATCTGCCCAGTGCAGCCTTCAGATAGGGTAGGTTGGATGGGGTTGGGAGACTGACAATATATGACCAAGACCAGATTGAAAGTTAAGTACAGTCACGTGCAGCATAAGAACGTTTTGGTCAATAATGAATAATGTACCACATCCATGACAGTGGTCCCTTAAGACTATAATGGAGCTGATAAATTCCTACTACCTAGTAACACTGTAGCTATTGTTAACATTGTAGCACAATACATCACTCATGTTTTGTGGTGATGCTGGTGTAAATAAATATCCTGTGCTGCCAGTCATATACAAATATAGTACATAGAACTATGTACAGTTCATAATACTTGATAATGATAATAAACAACTATGTTACTGGCTTATGTATTTGCTATACTATACTTTTCATCGTTTGAGTGTAATCTACTTACTTACAAAAAAAAAAATGAACTGTAAGACAGCCTTAGGCAGGTCCTTCAGAAGGTAATCCAGAAGAAGGCATTGTTATCATAAGAGATGACAGCTCCATGCGTGTTATTCCCCTGAAGACCTCCCGGTAGGACAAGATATGGAGGTGGAAGACAGAAGACGGTGATATTGATGATTCTGACTCTGTGTAGGCCTAGGTCTGAGTGTGTCTTAGTTTTTAACAAAATAGTTTTTAAAAAGCAAATAAATAAAAATAGAAAAAAGGCTTATGGAATAAGGACATGAAGATAGAAAACATTTCTGTATAGCTGTACCATGTGTTTGTGTTTTAGGCTGTGTCTTTACTGAAGGTGAGGTGAGGCTACCAAACTTAAAAAAATTAAGTTTATAAAGTAAAAAAGTACATAAGCTAAGGTTAGTTTATTATTGGAGAAATAAAAATATTTTCAATAAATTTAGTGTAGCCTAAGTGTCCAGTGTTTATAAAGCCCACAGTGGTGCACAGTGATGTCCTGGGACTGCTTGTTCACTCCCTACCCACTCTCTGACTCCCCCAGAGCAGCTTCCAGTCCTGCAAGTCCCATTCATGGTAAGTGCCCTATACATGTGTATTGTTTTAAATCTTTTTTTTTTTTTTTGAGTTGGAGTCTCACTCTGTCACCCAGACTGGAGTGCAGTGGCCGCTCCCGGTCACCGCAGCCTCGACCTGC
>NW_007180264.1:12451-58320 GCF_000164805.1 Carlito syrichta
CCCGGCTAATTTTTTGATTTATTGTAGAGATGAGGTCTCGCCTGCCCAGGCGGGTCTCGAACCCGCGGGCTCAGGCAATCCACTCACCTCAGCCTCCCAAAGGCACGGGATTACAGGTTGAGCCACCGAGCCCGGCTTGTTTTAAATCTTTTATACCATATTTCTACTATACCTTTTCTATGTTTAGATACACAAACATGTGCCATTGTGTTACAACTGCCTACAGTATTCTGTACAGTAACATGCTGTACAGGTTTATAGCTTTGGGGCAACAGGCTACACCAAATAGCCTAGGTAGTTGTGTAGTAGGCTATACCATCTATATTTGTGTAAGTGCACTCTATGTTTGCACCAAATACCAAATATACTAAATAAAAAGTACTACCATTAAATAACAACAACAAAAATCACCAAAGGGAATACGTATAACTTAATGCAATATATTTTAAAATGCGCTGGCCTAGAAAAGAAAGAGATTATGGCACAGTTTCTACCCTGTCCCCTTCCCCAAAAAGCATTATTAGTAAATCAACAAACTCCTGAGAATATTCACCAACAAGCCCAGATTTGGAGAGAAACACACATTTCTGGCTTGAGTGTGACAGAAATGGAGACTGAAAGGAAACAGTGACATGGGGAAGTGACTAACTTGGGCTACCTCATCCAGGCTCAGCCTCTCAGGTCCCACTGGGTTGCAGACTCACAGGAAGTTCTCAATGAGAACAACAGTTACTTCCAGTAGGGCTGAATCCTGGAACATGGCAATTAAATCTCGAAACAAAGAAAAGCTCACGGATATGTAGCTCATCCATACTGCTTAACATTCAAAAAATATAAAAAGACATACAGAGAAGTCTCCCTTCCAATCCCATACTACCACCCAGGCCACTTTTCCATAGGCAACCAATTTTGCTCATCTAGCATTCCAGATATATATTTTAAATGCATAAAGCAAATATATAGGTGAATATATGAAGATAGATTTATATACATTTTTTCCAATTATTTTGCATAGTGACAACATTTAATATACATTTGTCTATACTCTGCTTTTCTTCCCTTAAATATATCTGGAAGATCCTTTATATCAATACATAAATGTTCATTACTGAGGTTTTATAATGTTCTAATATCTATGTACTCTTCTAAGTTCTATCCCATGTCCTTAGAAAAATGTGTAAAACAGGAAAACTCCAATCCTTAAACTCAGAGTAGCTCAGGGAGGGAAAACAACTGAATCTAAATATTATGGAAATGCAGGCAGGGATAATTCAGAAATACCTGTATCATAGCAAATACAATTGTTGGACAGGGCTGCTAACACCTTAGCAAGATGGAAAGGTGTGACAATAATATAAATCTAAAACAAGAAAAAAAGAAATAAAAGTAAAGCATGCACTGTATCTGGGGGAAAAAGTCAATGATTAAGGCAACTGGATGATAACAACTATGGATGATAAAGACAAGCCAACATAGGGAAAACTGTCATCCCCAAAGTAGAAAACTCAATATATGGAACAGAAAGAGTATTAACGGTATGATCCAAGAAATTTCCCTGAAAGAACTAAATCTGTACTGAAAGAATACACTGTGTTCCAAACAGCAATAGTGAATGACTAAAACTGAGAAATTTCTTGGTTACAAAAATAATACTTCAGAGATCCAGAGAAAAAAAATATTACCTACACAGTGGTAAGAAAATCAGCCTGGCTTCAGACTTCTCCTCAGCAACATCCAATGTCAGAAGACAATGAAGCAACACTACAAAGTTCTGAGGGAAAGAAAGTATGTTCAAGAATATTATACCCACCCAAGATGTCATTCTAGTGTAACAAGGCAAAAGGTCGACACACTAAATATGAATTTGGCATATAATGCCTTTATTACCTTCTTGTGAAACACATGTGGTCAGAAATTCAACCAAATAAGAGATAAATCAAAATAACAAACTCAGGAATGGAGAAATCATGGTAAAAGACCCAAGGTAGGCACTGAATCTATTCAAATAAACACTAAGACTGAACAATTATGGTAATTACTGTCACATACTATAATATACATTCTATGGAAAAAAAACATCACATTTAAAAACAGGAGTCAGGGAAGAAGAGATGGAAGGAAGCATGGCAATACTGATGATCTTAATAAAATTAAGAGGTATCTGTTAAATATCCTTAATAAAGAGATTGTATAAAACTGAAAAATAACTAAACATAATCTAATCTAAAATTTTCATAACTGTTTTCTTAGGGGGATCTTTTAGTAAATAATATCTATGGTGAAAAAATGTTTATTACTTCTTTATTTTTGATAAACATGTTTATAATGAAAAATATATCTTTTTCATGATAGCATTAGCTCTCTCTCTTGACTTCTCCTCCATCTACTTGTTCTTCCTTGTATTAATATATATGTAAAGAGAATCCTCTCTGGAATGGCATTTACCTAATATTAATGAAGATTAGGTCTACTGCTGGAATTTACGATAATTTTAAACTACTCTTTGCACTCTTCCACAGTGCAACCATGCCTTTTAAAAAACATGATTTAAATTTTCAAAATTAAAAAATAATTATTCTTAACAAGACATTAAACATTTAACACTAGCAAAAAGATAATTCTGAAACTGAGACAATTCCAATCTTAAAGAGGAATTTTCTTTTTCTTTTTTTTTTTTTGAGTTGGAGTCTCACTCTGTCGCCCAGGCGGGAGCGGCCACCGCAGCCTCGCCTGCTGGGCTCCAGCGATCCTTCCGCCTCAGCCTTCCAAGTAGCCGGAATTACAGGTGCGCGCTACCACGCCCGGCTAATTTTTTTTTATTTATTGTAGAGATGAGGTCTCGCTGCCCAGGCGGGTCACAAACCCGCGGGCTCAGGCAATCCACTCACCTCAGCCTCCCAAAGGCACGGGATTACAAGCTGAGCCACCGAGCCCGGCGAGGAATTTTCTTAAATATTTTATTTGTTAGAGTATAAACTAATCTTAGGAAAATAAAAAATATGAAGAGAAGGGTGGGAGTACCAAACAGGAGACAAAATCTAACACCATGGGACTCAAGGAAGATGATGACTGGCTTTTTCAAAAGCAGGATTGAGAGAAAAGCAATTCTCTTTTCTATTTTCCCAGAACAAAGAAAACTGGCTGTGCCTCTTAAGGTTACAGCACCTGACCACCCCCAGAAAGCAATTTTCAATATATTTCACATAACCATACTTACGCTGTTGAGCTCTGACAAAAGAAATTTGTCTTAGACTGAAATCAATAGCAAAATTATGGTATTTATACGATAAGCTCCGTGGATTTACTTGAGGGTGGCATTTCTAAAATATGTTCTATTTAAGAGTATTAAATTTTCCTTGTGCTAAAAGGATAGTGTGGCCAGGCACGGTGGCTCAAGGCTGTAGTACCAGCACTTGGGGAGGCCGAGGCAAGAGGATTGCCTGAGCTCAGGGGTTTGAGAACAACCTGGGCAACTTGGTGTGACCTCGTCTCTACAATAAACCAAAAAATAAGTCAGGTGTGGTAGCGCGTGCCTGTAGTTCCGGCTACCTGGAAGGCTGAGGCGGAAGGGTCGCCTGAGCCCAAGCCCCGTTGTTTGAGGCTGTGGTGGTGGCCATGAGCATACCACTGCACTCCAGCCTGGGCTACAGAGTGAGACTCCCAACTCAAAAAAAAAAAAGATAGTGTTACTAAGTGTATTTAGGCTTAATTGGTATGGAAGCAAAATGAATATAAAAGGAAAAACACAAGAAATCAACTGCATTGATCTGTTATCATTGGTAAGAAATGTGCAGTTAGAATTAAATCATTCTCTGGTTTGGTCCGGTGGCTCATGCCTGTAATCCCAGGGAGGCTGAGGCAGGAGCATCGCTTGAGTCCAGGAGTTCAAGACCAGCCTAGCCTGGGCAACACAGTGAGACCTTATCTCCACAAAAAAATGAAAAAATTAGCTGGACATGGTGGTGCATAACTGTAGTCCCAGCTACTCAGGGGGCTGAGGCTGAAGGACTGCCTGAGCCCAGAAGGTCAAGGCTGTGGTGAGCAATGATCCAAGCCACTGTGCTCCAGCCTGGGTGACAGATATCCCAACTCAAAAAAAAGAATTAAATCTTTTCCCTTTAAGTGAAAAGATAATATGTATTTATTTTGAGTTGGACTCTCACTCTGTCGCACAGGCTGGGATGCAGTAGCATGCTCACAGCTGCCGCTGCTGTCTCAACCTTCTGAGCTCAGGCAATCCTTCTGCCTCAGCCTCTCAAGTAGCTGGGACTACAGGCGCACACCACTAAGCACAGGTAATTTTTTGATTTATTGTAGACGTGAAGTCTCACCATGATGCACAGGCTAGTCTCAAATCCCTGGGTTCAGGCAATCCTCTCACTTTCACCTCCCAAAGTGCGGGATTATAGGCATGAGCCACTGAGCCACGCCAGCAAAACTGGGGCATATATATCTTCAAGATGTAATAGCAGGGTCCAATCTGGTGACCTCCTGCTAGTAGTCAAATAACTCAAACTCAACTATATAAATGCAACCAAAAGAAGTCAGACAGAAAACTAACAGTGTGGGCAACTCTACTCAGTATTTCATGATGTGTATGTGTAAACCAGAGGAGTAGGACAGTCTTAGGTTCCCTGGTTTCTCACCATTATTGTGATTTTACAGTTTAAAGATAATATCACTTTCATACGACAAAGCCCCTAAATGCAAACCAACTATATCACATGACATTCAATAAAGGAAAAATAAACACTTTCAACTGGAGGAAACAGCAGTTGTGCTGGACTTACTAGGCAATGGTACTAAGTTACATTGTGATGCATGAGTGATTTAAATTTAAGGCATTTTTCATGGGAATTTGACCCCTACATAAGCAATTCTACTTCAGGAGATAGATACAGGATAGGATATAGTTCATCTTTATTAGATATTGATTTTCCCTGAAATTTTGGGAAGAAAACCAACTTTTACATTACAATACAGAAAAGGGAACTTTAAAGGTATTTCAGTGGGGCAAGATGGCTCACTCTTGTAATCCCAGCATTTTGGGAGGTTGAGATGAGAGGACTTCTTGAGCCCAGGAGTTTGAGACCAGCCTGGGCAACATAGCAAGATCTCATCTTAATAAAACATAAAAAAAATTAGCCAGGTGTGGTGGTGCACACCTGTAGTCCCACCTACTTGGGAGGGTGAGGCAGAAGGATTGCCCGAGCCCAGGAGGTGGAGGCTACGATGAACTGTTATTGTGCCACTACACTCCAGCCTGGGTGACAGAGTGAGACTCTGACTCCAAAAAAAAGTGTTTCCCATTTATGGCAAGCTCTTTCAAGCATTCTGGGGTGAAACTATATTCAGCATTGCTATTAGATAAATTTGGGAAGAAAACGTGGAAAAGCACTATAATATATTTTTTAAAAAAGATAGGAAGTCTGACTTAGGGAAAATAAGGGTAAAACAATATCTTGAACCCATGAGAGAAATTACTAACTAAGTGAATGTAGAGAGGGCCCATGCACTTGTTTGGAGTGGACCGCCAACTTGGTTCTGAGCTCCTTTATAAGCACCAGGAAAGAGAAGACAATCCAGCTGTGTAATTCATAGTGTCCATGAAAGAAATAAAGCCAGGTGCTTGGTTTTTTGAGCCATGTCCCTATATATTAAACAGCTCTGACTGTTGTACTCTTTTCTAGCTTACTGGATGCACTCTACATTTTTTTTTCCTATTTCTTCCCTGCTTTATTCAGATGTCAGTTATCAAAGTACCTGCCACGAAGAGCTTATTCTTCTACTTATTGAGGTTTTTACATGTCAGAAAATATTGGCAAGGGTACCTGCACAATGAATATTTGTATACCTAACCCTGAACTGTACCCCACAATTTTAAAATAAAAAATTTAAAAGTTAAAAAAAAAAGAAAACATCAGTTAACATTTTAAGCCAAGTCATTGGTTGCAAGAGAAGGCCCAGAGGCCTCTGAAGGCCTCTTTTTGAGGACTTTATCAAAACTCCAGAGGCTCCTCACTTGCTTGTTTACTTTTGGGGTCTCCATTTTGAAAGACTAGTCTCTAAATGACAGCAAAATAAAGACATGAAATAAATTTTTTCGAACCTTTCTGAAAATAACAGATGCTACATTTGGAAAAAGATGAAAATGTACAACTACTAGATGCTATCCTCTAAGAAGACACAGTGAGGCAATTATTCACTTATTCAAATCTATGCATTATAGTTAGCATTCCAATAGCAAATTCCTATTCTATTTTTATCATTTATAGAATGCTAGGTGTTTTAGTCCAGATTGTTAATGACAGCCTTGAAATATGAACAGCTCACATATATTTGATTAGCCAGATCACATAAGCTTTTAAAAAAACTACTAAAACTGTAAGAGTCAAACAAAATCAACAGTTGAACTATTAAATGTATCATCACCTTTTGCTAACTTATGCTAACAATCCATAAGTACCTTCAACACTGGATTTAAAAAAACCAGTTTTATTACTATCTCTGTTTTAAAAAGTTATTAAATATTTTTCAATATACTTCTGAGAATTATTTTACGTAAAGCTTTTCAAAAGGTTGAGCCCAATCCAATGGCCAATTACTTGAAGCAGCACACAAGCGAATGAACAACAAGATTAGACTCCCTCCCTTTTGACTTGAATGAACCAGCAATCATGGGATTTCACTTAAGTGAATATATTTCCACTGGCAATGTTCTTTCTTCAGAGTTCTACTGAACCATATGGGCGGGGAGGAAAGACAGAAGAAGATGAAGTTTAACTTTACCAGAAGGTTGTGAAAGAAGGCCTGGTGGGAAAGAGTCTCAATATTTAAGAGCAAGGAACTGCAAGGGTTATTTAAATATGATGCTTCTTTAACTAAGAAAATCTTGGCTACAGAATTGGAAAGAATCTAAGAGATAAAGCTCAATTCAACACTTGATGGATGTGAGGTTGGGAGAAAGTACAGTGACTTGCCAAGCTTATATAAGTTGCTCACTACAGCAAATTGATATTTATGTTTAAGATGTGTTGGTCACTCTCTAAGAAGGCTAATTAATGATCTCTATATAACTAGAGCAGAATTAATACTCGCATCCAATGTTTGAAATGCTGGCAATATAAAATGTTTGCAACCAACATGACAACAGATTAACAATTTTTTTTTTTTTTTTTTGATTTGGAGTTTCACTCTATTGCCCAGACTGGAGTGCAGTGGCCACTCCCGGCCACCGCAGCCTCGACCTGCTGGGCTCCGGCGATCCTTCCGCCTCACCCTTCCAAGTAGCCGGAATTACAGGCATGCGCTACCATGCCCGGCTGATTTTTTGATTTATTGTAGAGATGAGGTCTCGCTGCCCAGGTGGGTCTTAAACCCGCGGGTGCAGGCAATTCACTCACCTCAGCCTCCCAAAGGCGTGGGATTACAGGCTGAGCCACCAAGCCCAGCTAACATTTAAAATATACAAAGAACACAAATTGTTTTACTCTTTAAAAAAAAAAAAAAAGACCCTAATAGGTAAATAAGCAAAGAGTATAAATAGATAACTCACATTAAAATGGACATAATTAGTAAACAAATTATATATAATTATATTCAACCTCATAGCAAAAAAGCAAATAAAATATCTAATATTTTATACAATTAACTTAGTGAATATGAAACAAGAATCATAAACCCAAATGTTAGTACTGTGTTGAAAGTACCATACTCACATTTTGTAAATGAGCACAATCCTTTGGCAATTCAATCTGGCAATATTTTTAAGAGTTAAAAGAATATCATATACTTTGAATTAGTAATTACACATGAACATGTACACTTAAGGCATAAGACTAAAAAGTCTATCAACAGAGATACTAAGGGCATACATCACTGACAAAAAGTATATAAATCAAGAGATACTGGTTGAAAATTATTCATAATATTTTAAAGATGAGAACAATCTAACCATTCTCCACTAAGAGGAACATGATGATATATCTGATTACATGAGATATTTTGTAGTAATGTAGAAGTACTAGTGAACACAAGATCAGCCTGAAACAGTCTGTCACACCAGAAAATAGACAATTATTAAAGATGACTGTGACTGAGGTTCACACAAAAAGGATTCAGAAGATAATGTGAAGATCCTCCCACTGGCCAAAGATGGGCCAATGTGACCATCAAAAAGAATAGAACAAAGGACTGAATTACATCAAATGGGTTAGCAACCATAAGTTCATGAAATAACTTAATAAAGTAAAAAATAAAGTCCAGTCAGGTGCAGTGGTGTTCATGCCTGTAATCCCAGCACTTTGGGAGGTGGAGGAGAGAGGATTGCCTGAGCCCACGGATTTGAGATCAGCCTGGGCAACATGGTGAGACCTCGTCTCTACAATAAATCAAAAAATTAGCTGGGCGTGCTAGTACATGCCTGTAGTTTCAGCTACTTGGAAGGCTGAAGCAGAAGGATCACCTGAGCCCAGCAGGTCAAGTCTGTGGTGGTTGTGAGCATGCCACTGCACTCCAGCCTTGAGGACAGAGTCTCTGACTCAAAAAACAAACAAAACTAAAACCCTTCATGGTCCCTTTGACATGTTCTGATGTTTGCTGTTTGTGGAGAGGGTATGTATGTATGCCAGTATTGGTGGCCGCCTGAGGTAGGAATATTACATTCCTGTTCCTGTATAAAGAGAAAGGTGTATAAAGCAACATGAAACACTAGCCCTCATTTTGCTTTAAATTACAGACTACTGACGATTGTTCTTAAAACTGGATTTTTTTTCCTCTCAAAATGTAAAGTTTTTCTTTTAGATTTAATGAAGAATTGTTAGCTGAAGCCATTTTGACATGGTGAGAGAGATGTCAACTGATGAGAGGTATTGCTGCCTGATTTAAAACTAAACCCTGAACTTTTTAAAAAGAATAATAAAACATATTTTATATGGAAAAATAAACCCTACACACTTTCATTGGTCTTCATGAGAGGATTCTGGGAAACCAACACAATATTCTCAAAACTAATAAACCAAAGGAAAGAATCAAAATTTAAAAAAATAAAATTTTGCTATGTAACAAGAAACAAGAGAAAACAGCTATCTCTGGGAAAGAGACAGGATACTAGATGGCATGGGAGCTGGGGTAGAAGAGAGACTGACTTTCTGCTGTAGATCCTTTCATAGCATTTGAATTTTGTACCACGTGAATGAATTATCTATTGAAAAAATAAATTCATTTAAGTATAACTCATTTAAGATTATGCAAAAAAAAAGGGAAAATAATTTTATTAAATTTATGAGAAAACCCTTCTAAATCCAAATGATAGCCACTCTAATTACAACAGTGCAGATACTACACACAGACCAGGTCTAGAAGGAAGCAAAAAAGGATAAAATCATTGACTAGAATTGCAGAATGGTTAAGGGAATTTTTAAAAATCAAAATGAATTCCACTTTTCAGCCGGGCTTGGTGGCTCAGCCTGTAATCCCGCGCCTTTGGGAGGCTGAGGTGAGTGGACTGCCTGAGCCCGCGGGTTCGAGACCCGCCTGGGCAGCGAGACCTCATCTCTACAATAAATCAAAAAATCAGCCGGGCGTGGTAGTGCATGCCTGTAATTCCGGCTACTTGGAAGGCTGAGGCGGAAGGATTGCCGGAGCCCAGCAGGTTGAGGCTGCGGTGGCTAGGAGCGGCCACCGCACTCCAGTCTGGGCGACAGAGTGAGACTCCAACTCAACAACAACAACAACAACAAACACAAATTCCACTTTTATATTTATAATGTTATCTGCCCAATAAATAATGTTAAAGTAGCATTTAAATGGAAAACATAGTATTTTCTCTCTCTCTGATCTGTACTTGGAGGAAAGACTAGCTTTTTGAATCTTGAGCCCATGATCAAGGCACCAAGAACCTTGGGGTACCTGACTCTGACTGCAGGCAAAAGATAAGAGCTGTTCACACAGTAGATGTTAAAAGTACAAATGACTTTGCCCAGCTGTTTTCATATCCCTGTACTAACATGGGGGCGGCAGCGGTGGTGGCGTTCACGAGTAGGAGGCCAGCAGAACATGGAAAGAGCCTGTCGACAGCACATAAAAGACACACACTGAAAACACTGCTTGCAGGAGGAGTGAAGCTTGTCAAAGTACTGCAGAGGCTGGGAAAGTGAAGAGAAGAGAAAGAGCAATTATAACCTGAACCTAACAATTCCTCAGCTAAATTTAACTAGAGAGGTGGAATATATCTGCAGCTGAAAATGATAGGCAAATGAATGTTCAGGTACAAAAAGACCCAACCCACACAGAACTTTAAATGGTCACTGCAAATATATATATTTTTTCATATCAATCATCTGTCATTTTTCTAATATTTCAATTTTGTTCCCCAAAATAAATAAATGGCCTCAGGGATGAATAAGGAAATCCTAGGCTCTGAGCAAAAGCTCTTAATTTTTGTTACAAGATAAATAAAAAATCAGTAAGGATGTATTAATGTCAAGTTTTTTCAGAAATGCTACTTTAAAACTTTTCAGCTGTGAATAACGAAAATCAAATATTAACTTCTACTTGCTTTTATTATGTCAAGAGATCTCAGCTAATATGTTTATTCATACTGAACTATGTTCACAAATAATTCCAAAATATATTCTCTAAATTCCTGAAATACATAACTCTAAAACACAAATATTTTATATGCATAGAAATGTATCTCAAAATGATAAAAGAATTATTGCTGGGTAATGGGATCAAGGGTGTTTTTTTTTACCTTCTTTATGTTTTTCAGTACTAGCTGATTTTTTAAAAGTATGTAGGTGTTATTTTTATATTAGAAATAAAGTCTTATAGCTAAAATAGCATGGCTTTATTTAATAGCCATTGGATTGCAAATTCTGTTTTTAAAAAAGAGTATAATTTTTATCGAAACAATGTGTAATTATTTTCACACACAGCTGCTTTATAATCATTTTAGCAAAAACAAAGTTCCATATAATCAAAAATCTAAGTTGAAAACAACTTTCGGAAGAGTTTATTCAAGCACCCCTTATTCTAATGAGGACTTTGCTGGGAGGAAAACAAGATTGTGTACAAGGTCATTACTGAGATTTATGACCATGTATATTACCTAGGGGTAAACCAATCTATGTTTTTTGCTTAATTCCAATATGAAAAATAAAAAGCAGATTAATTATTTATATCAAGTACCATAATATCACTCAATTCTGCTGCCATGTGAATGGACTCATGGATTGCTTTATTGGCTCAGGACTTGAGCAAGCATCCAAGCTCTGTGGTAGACACTAGTTCTTAGCCACCCACTGTGTAATCTCCCTCTTTTCCTCACTACAGAACACTCATCTTATCTGGGATAGCAATGTGCCCTGCTAAACCATTCCCTGCAAACTCGAGGAAGCAAGAAGCCACACAGAACAGTTCTGACCAATGAAAAATAAATTGAGTTTCGGGAAAGCCTTGCTTGTGTGGCCACTTTCTGCCTGGAATGTAAACATGACTCCACGTAACTAATCATACATGTCTTATACCTATGGGACTATAAGCACAAAGACAGAAGTCACACACTAAGGACAGTAGAGTAGAAAGACAGACTTCTTGTTAGATAGAAAAAATAAATCCCTATTTGATTAAAGCCGCAGGAGTCAGGACTCTGGCATGTATAGCCAAATGCAATCCTACTTATCCTTTTATAGTTGACAAAATGAACCCAAATCTGAAGAGGATCTGGGTGGATTTAAGAGGTCAAACTATAACAGTGTAGAACTAGGCAACACTTTTAAAGGAAGTCATTTCTATCATCTTTTCCAGCCATGAAAATGAATAGCATCAATAAGAAAGATAGTGAAAATCTGGTATAATATTTTTTCTAGAGAACATTTCTCAGCTACAAAATGGAGTTCATATCTAAAAAAAAAAATCATTAGTGTTTTATGTTCAAAAATTTTAAAAATCTGCTTTCTTTTACAATGTTGACATGTGGTATTCATGAGCATCTTTAAAAAACATCTTTCTGGAGCCAAGAATGTGGCAACTCAATGCCAGGTCAAGATCTACCAGATATAAATGCAGTATTTAGTGAAAACATTTAACGATTATAAATAGTTGGCTGTCCTTTAATAAATAATTTTCCTTTTAAAGTGTTGGAATTGTGATTACCCCTTCTCCCACACAGATTATTTTAAGGAAAAAATTTCTACCCATAAGCACTATACTTCAACCTTAAGCAAATCAGTTTGAGATCTAAGATGAAAATGTTGTATGAATAGAGATAAACTTCAGAGAGCTAGCAAATATGCTATTTCTCTTGATTCTCCATAGTAGATGAAGTACTGTGAAGAATTACTTTGCTGTGAACTCCAAAGAGGTTTAATAAATATGCATGGACTGACCACGTGAATGAACTGTAAGAATACTGAGCAGAGATCACAGGTCCCAGTGCAGGATCCTGTCAAGCTGAGGAGAAAACTCTTTCCAGGTTAGCGTTTCGGAGTGGAAAGGATACTTTCTTAAGGTGTGTCAACAGCAAGCTCAAAGCCCTCACACTACATGAAGGATCTACACTGAGAGCCATCAGCTCACATGGCTCCTACCATGTGTTCATGTACTCCTAGGGACTTTACAAGATGACCAAAAACTGTACCAAGTGTGTCTGTTAGACCAGGCATTGCTTTAGATTATACAGAAATAAACAGACAAACTGAGCTACATTATTGCCCAAACAACAATAACAATACTAACAGCTAACATTTATTAAGAGCATTCTACGTATCAGGCCTAGTTCTACATCTGTTAGTGACACTAACCAATTTATTTCTCACATACTCTTATGAGGGAGGTGCTATTTTCCTAATTGTACACATGAGGGAGCAGAGGTCCAGAGAAGGTACGTAACTCATACTAAGTCACACAATGTGAGTAAGTGGTAGAACCAGAATCAAACTCGGGTAATCTGGCTTCAGAACCATGCTCTTAACTACTAAACTATACTACCTGCAACCCAGGAAGAAAAAAATCAGGAAAAACAAGCCTGTGGTGGTGTTAAAATATGGTCACAAGTTCTTTGACACTTCTCCCTTTGAGAGGTAGAGCCTAATTCTCCTCCACTTGAGTGTGGTGTGGACTTAGTAACTTGCGTCTAACAAATAGAAAACAAGCAGAAGTAATGGTATGTGACTTGGAGACTGGATCCAAAAAGGTACTGCAATGTCCTCTTTGTCCCTCCCTTCGACTCCTCATTCTGGGGGAAGCCAGTCACCATGTCATGAGGGACATTCCAGCAGACCATGTGATGCTGGGACTCCCTGCCAACAACCATCCCCGAGTTGCAGTCCAGTCTGCAGATTATTGCAGCCCTAGCCAAAATTTTGACAGCAATGGCATGAGAGACTGAGCCACTACTACCCAAGTAAGCTGCTCCTGAAATCCCGATGCAGAGAAACTGAGATTGTAAACTTAAGCAACTCAGTTTTGGAGTAATTTTTAAATGTATAAATAGATAACTATTACTGCCCCCCTCCCCCTCAAAAAAGGTTACTACAGGCCCTTTCGCCAGAACCAGGTTTTTTTTTTTTTTTTTTTTAAGTCAAAATCTCACTTCTCTGTCACCCAGGCCGGGGTGCAGTGGCATGCTCACGGCCACTGCAGTCTCGACCTGCTGGGCTGAGGCGGTCCTTCCACCTCAGCCTTCCAAGTAGCTGGAACTACAGGCATGCCCCACCGCCCCCCATGCCTGGCTAATGTTTTGTTTTATTGCAGAGACAAGGTATCACCATGTTGTCCAGGCAGGTCTCGAACCCTGGGCCCAGGCAATCCTCTGGCCTCCACTTCCCAAAGTGCTGGGATTACAGGTGTGAGGCACCGCTCTCAGCTCATATTTTTACTATCAAAGCAAATTTAGGTAAGCTATACACTGTGATTACTTCATGATTTTGTATTTGTTCATACCCATTTTGATCACCGCAGAATGGCGAAACATATCCCCTATGTCCCTTTAAACGCATAAAAAATTGAACTAATTAATTTCTGAAATTCTACCTTACTTACTTTACCAAAATTAAACAAGGAGTATGTAAAAAAGGTTGAAGATTATTCCTGCCTTAAATTGTCACATACTCTTTGCTCTTCTTCTTTTAAGTCAATAAAGAAACACTATATTCCACCTCCAAAAATCTATAAGAACCAGCTGTCTATTTGATTCCCGACAGTCTATTCAAGGTGCTAATCTGCCATTATTTATAGCCCCTTGATTCCTTTCTGAGCAGCTGTCGTTAAGAGAACATCTTAGAAGTTCAAAACACTCCTTAGCGAACTCAACTGCCTCCTGGAACTATCAGTCAAGCTTCTTAAGGTTATAAGTGTGACAAGTGCTAAAGATGAACCATGTCTCAAGAAAGCTGTGAAGAGCCACCATCACAAACACCAAGACTAGCTACTGTTCTCTGACTGATATTCCTTTAAAGTCCTCATTCATGATCATTCAGTCATCTTTTATGAGATCTGAGGTTTTCAGGGTGTTTTCTGTTCCAATGTTTTAACTGTATGTGGTCCTCAAGACGCCCCAGAGTTGTCATTTGGGACCTATGTATGTTCAGAAGACAAATTCTGACCCACTTATTAGTGTAGAAGGAAAAGAAAGAAAACAATGAGTTGGGTGCTTTATTTTTATTTTTTTAGTCAGGGATCTCACTCTGTTGCCTAGGCTAGAATGCAGTGGTATGATCACGGCTCAGATTCAACCTCCTGGGTTCAGGCAATCCTTCCACCTCATCCTTCAGAGTAGCTGGGACTACAGGCACATGCCACCACACCCAGCTAATTTTTTCTTTTTTTATTTTTTTTTTGTTATGTTGCCTAGGTTGTCCTTGAAATCCTGGGCTCAAGCAATCCTTCTGCCTCAGTCTCCCAAAGTGCCGGTATTACAGGTGTAAGCCACCATATTCAGTGTGGTTTTTAATTTAAAAGTATTTGATACTTTCAGAAATGGTACAGACTTTAGAAATGACCAGCCTCAAGTTGTCCCATCCAAACTCAAATTCTCTAAAGGAAAAGGAAAAGGGGTACAACAAAGACTGGTACCTGGGCAGTGAGGACTGAGAAAAGTCTGAAAATAGAGAATGAGAGGGAACCACCGAGGAAGCAGGTGACAGAGAGGGATCTTTTATTCGAAGACAAAGGTGACTCTGTTTATAATGAAAAAGGGTTTCAAAAAGCACTGTAACCTCCCCTCCTATGTTCCTATACCTCTTTGAACTTGCCCTTTGGGCAAGACATTTGCCACCTTGCCTCTTTGTGCTCCATGTCTACCTCTTGGGCTCAAGAGCAGGCCTGGGGCTGGCTGATTTTTGTATCCTCAGTGCTTTGTTGGTGCAGTGCCTGTCACCCAGCAGAAACTCAACAAATACTTGCAGGTTTTTGGGAGGGCAACAGGGAAGTATTAGTAAAAACTTTAAAATGCTACTATCTTTGACCTGTTTCAAGGAATTTACGCAGAGGGACTAATCACAGCTGTGCAAAGATTAAGCTATAGGTATAGTTATAATTTGCATACTTTAAAACCACATACATCTCCAACAAACAGTTGGTTAAAATCACTATATATCTATATAACTTATTATTAGAAATCCTCCAAAAATCTGTATAGATCAACAAAAACAGATAAAATCATTCAAAGCCCACACTCTAAGCACAACCAAAAGACACAGACTACCACAGTTTCAATAAATCTGTAAGTAAAAACAAAAACAAAACAAAACAAAAACCACCAAATTCCAGCATACTTCTCTCTTGAGTGCCTACCGCAAACCTCTGGGAAGTGAGGAGAATTTGGAAAAATGGCATGAAAGAGAGAAGAACTAAGCAGAGCACTGAAATTTGAGTGAAAACCATCCAGCAAGAGAGAGTCTACCCTAAATACAAAAACACTGAAAAACACCTTACTAATTGTCATAGCTTCTACAGAATAAATGGGTAAAAAAGAAGGGAGAGGAGCCCTCTAGTGACTAAATGAGAAAGAAAAGAGGCAGGAGGAATTTAGAATCCTGCAACCAAAGGAAAGCTAAAACAATCAGTGGCATACAATTCCTGCCCCCACCCCAACCCCAATGACCTCTTCAAACAAAAAGCTATCCAATAAAGAGATGAGACTTTACCACATTTACAGATACGTGTTTCCAAACTAGGAATATTGTAAACCAACCCAAACTTCCAACCCTGTCCACAAAATGAACAGATGAAAGCAATTTACAGCTATACAAAACTACTTTCAGAAGACAACAGAAAAAGAAGGTCAAAACATTTCAGCTAATGAAAATGTCCTTCAAAAAACAACCACAAGAAAAACGTTAACACGATTTAAACTGAACTAAATAAATAACTTATTTTTGAGTCGGAGTATGATTTGTCACCCAGGCTAGAGTGCAGTGGCACTTTGTGGCTATTGCAGCCTCGGCCTGCTGGCCTCAGGCAATCCTTCCGCCTCAGCCTTCCAAGCAGCTGAAACTACAGGTGTCCGGCTAATTTTTTGATGTATTGTAGAGACGAGTTCTCATCATGTTGCTCAGGCTGGTCTTGAATTCCTGGGCTCAGGCAATCCTCTCACCTCCGCCTCCCAAAGTGCTGGGATGTGTGAGTCACCATGTCTGGCTTACACTGAACTAGATAACCTTAAATAGGCATGTGAGATCTGAAAAAAATATATGTAATCATTCAAAAACTGAGAATAGAAACAGACAAAAAGGAAGCAGAAATGAAACAAAAATTGATGGAAATGGATAAAAAAAAAAAAAAGACAGAATTATATTTGCAACGAAGACTAAATTCCAAGGTACCCAACGAAGAACAGATTTAAAAGAAAATTTAAAAAAAGACAGTGAAGAATGAAAGCAAAATAACACAGAGAATGATAATGGTATAAATAAAGAAGTGAAAAGGGATCAAGGAGAAAATAGTTAGAAGAAAAAGAAGCAAAACAACAACAACAAAAGAACAACATACATGTATTTGGGATCTCTAGAAAGAAAAACAGAGTAATAAAACAGAACTAGAATGTAAAACTCTAATCCAACTACACTTTCCATAAATAAAAGAAGGTCCAAATTCACAGATTGAAAAGGCTTAATGGGTACCTGAAAAACTGCCCTGTAGTGCATATTCTAGTATATGCTATATAGACTATATATATTAGACCACACACACATACACACATAATTTTTTTCCCCAGACCTTTCAGATAAAAATACCAAATGTCTCCCCTGATCAAAACCCTATGCCCATGTCATAAGAGATAAGATAGACAAGTGGGACCTCATCAAACTGACAAGCTTCTGCAAAGCCAAAGAAACCATCAAGAGAGCAGGGAGACAGCCCATCGACTGGGAAAAAGTATTTGCCAACTGTATATCGGACAAAGGCCTTCTAGGATCTACAAGGAACTCAAATGTGCCAAAAAGGAAAAGAAAACAAACAGCCCCATTACAAAGTGGGCACAAGACATGAATAGACACCACTCAAAAGAAGACACACGAGCAGCCAACAGATACATGAAAAAATGCTCATCCTAGTCATTAAAGAAATGCTTAGTCATTAAAGAAATGCAAATTAAAACTACATTGAGATACCACCTAACTCCAGTCAGGATGACCATCACCAACAACTCAAAAAACAACAGGTGCTGGAGAGGATGCAGGAAAAGGGAGTACTTCTACACTGTTGGGAGACTGTAAACTAGTATAGCCTCTGTGAAAAACAGTGTGTAGTGATTCCCAAGAGATCTAAAAATCGACCTCCCATACGACCCCACAATCCCCCTAGGAATATACCCAGAGGAACTCAAATCACTCTGTGAAAAAGATACCTGCACACGGATGTTTACTGCAGCATTAATCACAATAGCAAAAACATAGAACCAACAATGCTGCCCATTGAAAAAGAACTGGATAAAAAATGTGGTATATATACATGATGGAACATCACGCAGCCATAAAGAAGGACAAAATCATAAACTCTGCAGCAACTTGGATGAACTTAGAGGCTATAAAACTGAGTGATCTATCACAGAAACAAAGAACCGAGAATCACATGTTCTCACTCATAAGTGGACCTTGAACAACTATGGTAACACAGTAAGAAAGGGATTGGTAGTAGTGGGAAACTGCCAGGGGAGGGGGGCACACCTCACCAACAAGGGTACCTGTATAATGAACATTTGCATACCTTACCATGAATTGTACCCTACATATTTAAAATTAAAAATTAAAAAAACCAAAAAAAAAAAAAAAGTCTCAAAAGGGCAAGATAATTAGGTTGGCATCAAACTTCCCAAAGAGAAACATAAAAACAAGCCAATAATGGAGCAGCATTTTCTTTTTTTTTTTTTTGAGTTGGAGTCTCACTCTGTCGCCCAGACTGGAGTGCAGTGGCCGCTCCCGGCCACCGCACCCTTGACCTGCTGGGCTCCGGCGATCCTTCCACCTCAGCCTTCCGAGTAGCCGGAATTACAGGCACGCGCTACCATCCCTGGCTGATTTTTTGATTTATTGTAGAGATGAGGTCTCGCTGCCCAGGCGGGTCTCGAACCCGCGGGCTCAGGCAATCCACTCACCTCAGCCTCCCAAAGGCGCAGGATTACAGGCTGAGCCACCGAGCCCGGCTAGCAAAGAATTTTTAAATTTTTTTTGAGTTGGCGTCTCACTCTGTCGCCCAGACTGGAGTGCAGTGGCCACTCCCAGCCACCGCAGCCTCGACCTGCTGGGCTCCGGTGATCCTTCCGCCTCAGGCTTCCAAGTAGCCGGAATTACAGGCACGTGCTACCACACCCGGCTAATTTTTTTATTTTATTGTAGAGATGAGATCTCCCCTGTCCAGGCGGGTCTCGAACCTGCGGGCTCAGGCAATCCACTCACCTCAGCCTCCCAAAGGCGCGGGATTACAGGCTGAGCCACCGATCCCGGCTTCAGCATTTTCAAGAAATTCAAAGGAAGAAAGCATCAACCAAGAATTTTATATCTAGCAAATCAGTCCTTCAAATATCAAGGCTACAGAAAGTGTCTTAAAGATGTATGACCTCAGAGAATACTATGCCTGCAAGCCCTTCTTGAGAATTTACTTTGTGGCAGAGATAACCTGCCATGGTTGTGGGAATTCCTGCATAGTCTGGCTAGGTATGCCAAAAGGGTAAAGTTCTGATTGTTCTTTACCCAATTATTTCTTAGGCATTGGTTTTCAAGGAGCAACCCTGAGGGATAAAGTAGTATCTACCCCCAAACAAAGACCTTCCATTTCTTATGAAAGCTGTAGAATCCTCAAATTCTGTGTTTCTCTTTTGTTCTCTTCTGTTCTGTGTTCTCTTCTCCACAACCACTGGATGTATAGACATTCACCTTGACTTACCTGTGTAAGTCTGGGAAATGTAGGAGATAGGGAACTGAGACAAATAAATAGTGAGCTCTGGCTACTGCTTTTGCCATGAGTATAAAGTTCTTTGTTTCTAAGCCAAGAATCTTGTGTTTTTCTGCCAGGATCCATAAAACAGTTATAAGCTAACTTATTAGTTGGGTAAACTCTCTGACTCCTGACAGTTCCTGACACTAACAGAGGGTGAGTTTCACCCAAGTGGAAGGAAGGTCATGAGAAACTTAGGTAAAAGGACTGACGGTGAACATTTAATGTATTTAGGTGTGGATTTAAGACTAAAGCAAAGACTGGGACAGGGCAAAAGAATAATATATGTTGTATGTTCTGACAAGGAAGAAATCATGAAAATAAAAAGGAGAAGGGAAAAGGAAGAGGAAAGTAGAATAAATTAACTGACTGTTGTACAGGCGATAGGTGGGAGTTAAAAGATAACTTTACGACTTGGTAAGCTAGATAGTAAATATAAATAACAGATATTAATATTTTTGTAAAAGAGCAAAGAAAACACATAGCAGTCAGGTGTGGTGGCTCATGTCTGTAGTCCCAGTTACGTAGGAGGCTAAGGCTGAGGCAGTTTGAGGCTGCAGTGAGCCATAAGCATGTCACTGTGTTCCAGCCTGAGTGACAGAGTAAGACCCTCACTCAAAATAATAATTCTACTCTGCAAAAGACTCTGTCAAGAGAATGAAAAGGCGACCCTTGCCGGGCTCGGTGGCTTAGTCTGTAATCCCGCACCTTGGGAGGCTGCGGTGAGTGAATTGCCTGAGTCTGTGGGTTCGAGACCCACTGGGCAACTTGGCGAGACCTCATCTCTACAATAAATCCAAAAATTAGCCGGGCGTGGTAGCTCGCGCCTGTTGTTCTGGCTATTTGGAAGGCTGAGGTGGAAGGATCGCCAGAGCCCAGCAGGTCGAGGCTGTGGTGGCCAGGAGCATGCCACTGCACTCCAGTCTGGGCGATGGAGTGAGACTCCAACTCAAAAAAAAAAAAAAAAGAAAAAGAAAAGAAAAGGAGACCCTCAGATTGGGATAAAAGACATATCTGACAAAGGACTATTATCCCAAATATAAAAAGAGGTCTTAAAACTCAAATTTAAAGGAAAAACAAAAGCCTGATTAAAAAATGGGTCAAAGACCTTAAAAGATACCTCATCAAGGATATACAAAGCGCAAATAAACATCTTAAAAGATTCTCTATATCATATGTCAGCAGAGAAATGCAAATTAAAATAATCTGAGATACCATTGCTTACCTATTAGAATGGCCAAAATCCAGAACCCTCACAACACTAACTACTGGGAAGGATGTGGAGCCACAAGAACACGCCTTCATTGCTGGTGGAAAGGCAAAATGGTATAGCTACTTTGGAAAACTGTGTGGCAGTTTTGCCAAAACTTGGGAGCAACCAAGATGTCCTTTGGTAGGTAATTGGACAAATTGTGGTACATCCAGATGATGGAATATTATTCAGTGCTAAAAAGAAATGAGGTATCAAACCATGAAAAGACATGGAAGAAACTTAAATTTATATTATTAAGTGAAAGAAGTCAATCTGAAAAGGCTAAATACTACGAAGTCAGTCTGAAAAAGGCAGAACTATGGAGGAAGTAAAAAGATTCATGGTTTTCAGGGATTGGGGGCATGAACAGATGGACCACAGAGGGTTTTCAGGAGAGTAAAAATATTCTGCAAGATAGTATAATGGCAGAAACATGTTATTATGCATATGTCTAAACCCAAAAAAGTACGATACCAAGAGTATACCTTAATGCAACCTATGAACTCTGTGAAAATATGATATAGCAAACTATATTGATCAGCCGTAACAAATGTAACAAATGCTGGGGGCTGCCAATAATGGGAGAAGAATATGAATGTGTGGGGGAAGGGGGCTGTAGGGAACATCTCTTGTGCCTTCCTCTCAATTTTTCTATGAACCTAAAACTGCTCTTTTAAAAAATAGGTTTAAATAAATTAATGGAAAGATGTTTACTATGAATGAAGAACAAAAAATCCTCTCTCAGGAAAGCTATACAGAACTATAATAGACATGTCAGTAGCATATAAATATTCCTATGCTTTCTTGCTTCCTTTACTAACACATTATTTAAGCATTCAACTCCTGTACAGCATCATAAATCAAATCATTATTTGGCTAAATGAGGACTCCCACTTTCACCTTTTGGCTCAACAAAATGTATTCAACTCGGTCACTAGAAGGTGCTTCCAGCATCATGGGACCAACCTTGCCTTTGAAGTTTAGACTGTAAGTGGAAGTTTATTGACTTGTGACTGTCACAAACCCATCTTACTAAAGAACTTCTGAAATATATCACCCTTTTTCATTAAGCAAATTAAGCTCATTTAAAATTTTAAAGATACCTTATACTTTATAAGAGAAATATTTGTAAGATAATCTCCTTCAGGGCAATGTAGAAAGTTTGCAGCTTTTCATTACCTCAAATCTTAATGATCAAGCCATCAAATAGTAATAGAAAAACATTTATTTCTATTTTATCTGGTTAACTTGCTCATTCCTCAATTTCAACTATTGATTCATTACTATCTACTTTTATTAAAAGTCCTCCAGAAGCCCTGTAACATCTAAGAGAAAGATCTCCTTAGTAAGACAAGGGTGACATCTAGTGGTGACCATGGTAAATGTAAGTTATAGAATGTGAGAGTGTGTGTGCCTGTGTGTGTGCGTTCTGTCCCAATTCTGCTTTCTGATATGACTTTCAAAATGTATCAAGAGGAACAAAGAATACTTACTTGAAAGGAGTTTCCTAACACTCATACACATGCACATTTAAACAGCTAGTATATCCTCCTTTTACATTACTGCTCAGACCACTGACATTCATCTGTGAAGTGAAACCACAGTTTAACAGATTCATGGAACTTCAGATCAACCAATTGTAAGGAGGTCATCAAGTACCTAGTCCAATACCCTAGTTTCTCAGATGTGAAAACTAGGCCCAGAGCGAAGACGCCTGATCTGTCACACAACCAGTAATGTTTCCAGTAGGGTCTCCCTTAGGTTGGATGGATAGACTGGATAGCAAGCCAATATTATCTCATAGAGAAGATATCTGAATGTCTTGATAACAGGTTTCCATTGAAAACAACCCCTAGCTGTTCCTGCAAGGACAGCAGAGGGTCAAATTCCCTGCTCTGGGTTCTCTTCATAGCTTTCCCTTCTGAACTCCAATGAGGCACTAAACCCCCGCAGGATTATGTTTTGCCCACACTTGGGTACTGCTCACTAAGGGCCTGCCAGGTGCCAGGTGGTATACATGAGCACTGGGGAAGTCTTCTACCTCCCTGCTCAGGCACCTTGGGCTCCTCATGAGCTTGTTGTTTCTCCCTTCCCTTATCTCCGCACATTCACACAACTCAGAGCTGTGTTCCAGGCAGGGGAAATGGTATGTTCACAATTATGAAGATGTGAAAAGACTCAGTGAACAGGGGCTGAAGCTTTGTGTACGAGGAGTGCTAAGACTCTCTCTCCTTTCTCTTCTCTACCAGTCTGGAGGGGAGGAGGGAACATTTGATTAGGAGGCAACACAATGAAGCAGCGCCAAGGCAGAGAGAGGCTAAGCTGGGCTAAGCTGGCCTGGTCTGCAGGGCTTAACTGATTTGGGAAAGATTAAGCTTTGAATACGGTCAATATGGTCTTGATATAGAGCTTTGGTGTGAGGATGCTGGGAAACCCCTGTACTCGAATAAATGACAAAGGCAGAACTGCAAAGGATGGGAAGGTTGGTTTTCCAACCTTCCCTGCACCCAGGCAGCTCTCCGGGTCCAAGTGTCAGACACCTGGAGGCAGGGGAGACAGGCGAGGTGGTGTCCACTTCTCTACCTTCCCAGTCCCCACCATAACCACCTCTAAACATGCAGGGCAGGAAGGATGAAGCAGTGTTTGGATCTGAATAAACGTTTTTTTTATCACATTTATGAGAGGGCCAAAAAGGGGGGGAGGACTTGGGGAGGGGAGTCCCTGCAGAGAACGAAGAGAGCCAGCCAGGGACGGGCAGGAAGCTGTGCCAGTTCCCAGCAACTAAAAGAGAGTCAGGTCTTAAGATCAGAAACTTGTTCTTTGGGAATATGATGAATTTTATACTGTAACATTTCTATTTTAGATAATTATTCCTTTTTTTCTTCCTTACAATGTGGTAAAGTTCATTTTTGAAATATCAACTAAGCTAACTGGAACCAAAGAAAGCAATTTTTGGAGCCCAGCCATACCACTGAAGGCCCAGTACAGCTGTGAAAGTTGGATTCCAGGTGAGAGAAATGTGGAGGCATTAACCCCTTCCCTCCCATGTGCTCTCCTTTCAGGGTTCTCTTTTGCTAAAATTTGGAAGTTTCTACAGCTGGTTTCAGAAATAAGCGATGGAAGTTTCTTTACAATACTGTATTAGAAGTGACTAACAAAAGCTTAGCCCTTACAAAGTGGGGAGCCAGAGGAGAGGGGATTGCAGTTCAAGAGAGGATCTAGTTAGTTTTAATTAGTGGGAGGGAAAATAATTTTGGTCGGAGGAAACAAGGGTGTTCCCAGCAGCGACCCTACTTCACTGGCACCATTTGTTACCTGATAAAACCAGTCTGGAGTCATACACTGCCAACTGATATTAAGGTGGTTGTGACTTTTTCGGAATTCACTTAATAATTTTGATAAAAGTGTCATCAGTGTGAGAGTGGACTACAAGCTGGCAAACACAGCAAATATCTGAAACTGCAAATCCAGGATATCTAAGTGAAAGGTCTGTTGAAATCAACTTAGACCTAATATACTCTGGGCTATGACTGAGCTCCTATTTGCTCCACAGTTTTCAACCCAAAGACAACTTCTGAAGTTATTTACACTGGCAGCATAATTTCCAACATGAAGTTCACTAAATGTACAACGTCACATCTTATCAATAGTATCTTCAGCTCCAATTCCTCTCCCACTAGTTTCCACCCTAAAAAGAGAAGGAACCACACTGCAGAGTTTGCTGAGACCTCGCCATATCCCATGAGACTCTTTCACAATCTCATCTTGGAGACAACACAGAGAAGAGACAAGACTACTACTTTCAATACAAATCGTACCTCCTAGAAAAAGATACCATAAATCTTCTTTGCAGTCTTGTGAAAACATATCTCAGAGTGGGTTTTGATATTTTTTTTTAATTCACATTTCTAAAAGGAAAAATAGTGAGTAAACAGAAAAGTACTACAGATCTTAGGTTTAGGGCTACAACCATGGCATTTGAGAAATTCTCTCCCTCCATTATTGAATACAGAACAACCTACTTTGGAAAAGTTGAGGCACGGAAACTCATTTACAAGGACAAAAGGCTCCACTTCCTTGCAGAAATGAGCCCCTCATATGGAATTTCAGTTTATTGTTTCCAGAGCCATTTTTGCCAAGTTGCTCTGTCACAACCATGACAGCTGCAACTCCAACCCACACTAAGAAGGAATGACCCTGAAGTGCTCACTTACAAATAAATTATAATTTAAGAAAATTAAGACTATGAAAGAGTTACATTTATGTAGATCTAAATTTTGAACATTACATTACAATAAAGCCTTTAACATTCTACAACACTATATTGCTTTAGTTAATAATACAGGCAGGCATGGTGACTCACGCCTGTAATCCTAGCACTCTAGAAGGCTGAGGCAGGAGGATAGCTTGAGCCCAGGAGTTCGAGACTAGCCTGGGCAACACAGTAAAACCTCATCTCTACTACTACTACTACTAATAACAACAACAACAATAATAAAATTAGCCGGGTATGGTGGCGTGCACCTGTAGTCCCAGCTACTTAGGATGCTGAGGTGGAAGAATCACCTGAGTCCAGGAGGTCGAGGCTGCCGTGAGCCGTGATCATGATCATGCCACTGAACTCCATCCTGGGTGATAGAGTGAGACCTCAACACAAATAACAGTAACAACAACAGCTACTACTTTATTGGGCAATTTTCAACATAACCATGTTTCAGACATCACACTAAGTGTTTGTATACACTGTTTCATTTAATTTTCACAATAACCGTATGAGGTATTATTATCCCCCTTTTATTGATAAGAAATGACGGTGCACAAAAGTTGAGTTACTTCCTAGAAGTCACACAGCTAGCAAGTAACCCGTCTGACTGAAGTCTATACTTTTCATCAACAGTAGGTAAACTCAAGATATCTCAAGGCTCTAAACTAAGTTTCTGGCTAGGCACAGTAATCCTCATGCCTATAATCCCAACACTTTGAGAGGTCGAGGAGAGAGGACTGCTTAGCCCAGGGGTTTGAGAAGCACCCAAAGAAGAGAGCAAAGAGATACCGAGGACAAGAAAAACCAGGAGGGCTCAGTCCAATGAAAGCTAAAGGGACAGGAGCTCAAGAAGGGAGTCATCAGTGGTGCCCGACATAGCTGAGAAGTCCAGCAAATTCCAAATGTGTTCTTGGAATTCAGCAGAACTATGCTGACGTTAAACCAGGGAGTAACTTTCGTAGGGCAAGGGGGATAAAAGCCCAACTTCAAGGTATTAATGGGCATTGGGAAGTGGAAAAGCTTACCATAAATCTTGTGAAAGGGATGGAGAGGAGTTACTAGTAACAAGAGCAGAATGCAGGGCCAAAGTTAAGTTAAACATTATTTTTAAGATGGAGTGCTCTGAACATTTTGTGAACTGAGAAGGAAAAGGTAGACAGCAAAGCGTGATGATGCAAAACAGAGAAAATCGCTGATGAAACAAAGTCCTTGAGGAAATAAGAAGGGTTTTGTAAGGATCTGCGTGCGGTGTGCCAGGCAGATGTCAGACCATGGCGATGCAGAGATTAATCGAACAGAATCTGCCCTTGAGGAGCTCAGGATCTGATGGGGAAGCATACCTGCCAACAGACCCTCAGAGCAGAGTGTGCTGTGAACACCAGAACTCAGGTCGCATTATGCCAGAGGAGCTTGGAGGGTGCCCCTTCAACTGTGGGTTTCTTGAACCGCAGTCTGAACCTGCTCATCTCTCTGCTCCCACCATCCAACACAGTGTCTGGTACCCAAGTCTGAGGGACATTCAATAATTTGGGGGTATAAATAAAAAAAAAAACTTGTCAAAAACTTTATTTCCAGGGGTAGAAATTTTATAAAGAGTTATAAAATGATCTTCTGGGACAGATAAAGGGATTTGGAGTACTAAGCACAATTAAATATGAATTAAAATAACATTATACATGCTCAGTGCTATAGTCTGAATGTTTGTGTCCCCCTAAAATTCATATGCTGAAGCCTAATCCGCAATGCCACAGTATTAAGTGGCAGCAGGGTCTTCAGCAGGTAATTAGGTCATGAGGATTCTCATGAATGTGATCAGTGCCCTCATAGAGGAGACCCGAGGGAGCATGCTTGCCCTTCTACCATGTGAAGACAATGAGAAGGTACCAACTATGAGGAATAGACCTTCAACAGACACCAAGTCTGCCGCTTCTTGATCTTGGAATTTCAACTTCCAGAACTGTGAGAAACACATTAATTGTTTATAAGTTGCCAGTTTATGGTATTGTGTTATAGCAGTCTGAACAAACTAAGATACCTGGAAAACATGCATCTTAAGAGTCTTATAAAGGCACCTGAACGGGAATGAGACAGGGTTCAGTCATGTGAAGAAGCCCTGAGTGGTTCCAGAACTCACTCTGGCTAATGCTTAAAATTTAATCATTTAAGAAGGGATCAAAATTTTCATTTCAAAACTGCAAATAAAGGACTAAAAAGGAAAGGTGTGTAAGACTGCACATAAGTTAAAACCCACTCATCATAAAATGAGGTCAAGCCGGCAAAGCCCTGGAGTTGGAGTCAAACTGGCCTGGCTCCAAATGAGGCTCTGCCATGTGCCAGCTGTGGGGCCTAGGCCAGGTCACTGAACCCTCCCTGGGAAAGCAGATCCCATGACAGATGCATCCCCAAGCCCTTTCAAATCTATAGTTCAAAGTTTCTAAGGCAGCATATCTTAGCCTTTGGGGATCACAAACTCTTCTGAGAATCTAATGAAAACTATGAATTCTCCCCCACCCCCCAAATAAACAGAGAAACATGTATGCAAAATTCTGCAAATCATTTGAGGGGTCCCTGAACTCCATCCACGACCCCAGGTAAGAAAGGAAGATAGTGGAGGAGCAACTCTTCATAGTGAAGATGCTTTGTCTTCTTTAAAAGGCATGGAGCCAAGTATCACAGTGACCTCTGCAAGACCCACAGTGGACAGTGTGCTGTGCTTCCACCCATGGGTCCTTCTGAACTATAAGTCTCCTCATCTTTGAATTCCCTGGTGCCAAGTCCAGTGCCCTGGATACAGTAAGCACCAGCTTTAGCTGGGACTTAAATTGATCAGGACCAAAATGTAGATTTGTAGTTCTCAAGAGACAAATCTGGACTACACAGCAACCATTATGGGCTTGCTCTGGGGGGGAAAGGGGGGGGTCTTTAACTTTTCAAAATTGATTTTTATGTAATTAGAGGGTTTTAGCCATTCCAGACTAAGCTATGCCTCAATTTCAAAGCAAATCTGATTTCTCTCCCCTCCTCACTAAAGTTAAAAACCACACATATCTGACTTCAGTAGAAGTTCCCTATGTTTGTAGAATCCTTTACACTTAATTACTTTTCCAATACCTCTCACATACACGTACTACTCATCTGGGAGGTAGGCAATACATGTAGTCCTCCCATTTTAAAGGTCAGGAGAGAGAATATACCACTTAAGTGATCATAGACAGGGCTTTTCAACACAGTCCAGCACCAGGACTCCAGCCACATTTTTATAAATGTGCTAGTGTTTCTCTATTACCCTTTAACCAAGAAGGTGGAACACATCTCTTTTTCAACCGACATTTAATAAAGTGTTCAGTGATAACATCTAAATAGTATGCATGATTTCAGAGGCCAAAAGTTATTTCAATTTGAGGAATTTTATATGTAATGATTAAATGGTTTTTCAAAATTCAGTAGGAATCAAATCAAGCCTATCATCTATGACTTAAAAAGCAGAATCCACTGTATGTAGGAGGGGGGAAAATCCATACTTACCTATAGCACAATGTAAAATCTAAAGGAAAAAAGGGGGGAAAAGAAGAGAATTAGTAAGATAAATAGTATTAAAGTTTTATTTCATATAAAGTAGTCTTTCCATAAGAATAGAACAGTGCCTGCTAGTAGTATTAAATCTGAAAAAACAAACATTTCATTTTTAAACTTGGCTATAGGCTATTTAACAAAATGTAAATTCTTGCTCAGTTTTTTTGTTTGTTCATAGTTTGTGTATCTTTGGAAGATTTCCTAAGGAAGATTTAATTTTCACTCAGTGATTTATCAGAGGTCAGGGACCTATTTTATAATGCACAAACTTGTAAGAGCCATGATATACAACATCTCCCATGTCCTCTGCACTAGAGAACAGAGCTGCCAGGGACTCGAGAACACAAGTCAGAAGAGCCTCTATTGTCTCTAAGGTCCTTCAATGCAGACATTCATCCTACAAAGCTCCACCCTCAGTCCCCATGTTGCCTCATTCAATGATCTCATTGCAGAGGTGTTCCCTGGTCCAATTCTAACCCTGTCTCTTTGAGCTCCAGATCCACATTCCAAACTGCGTCTGGACACCTCCAACTTGGAGTTGCAGCAGCAGCTCAAACATGGCCTGTCTCAGTGGGAAGCACACCTTTTCCTTCCTTCACACCTACTATGTCTCTTAATAACCAGCCTCCCAGTTCTCAGGTTCAATGTCCTTCCCTCCCCCCCGCCCAAGTCCAACTGGTTTCCAAGTCCTGCTGTTGCTTCTGGGATCTGTTTCCCCATTTTTATTTCCAGTGCCTTGAGTGAGATTATCATTTCATTTTAATGGCTATCTAATTGGCCTTATAAGCGCCCTCCAACTCATTTTTTATATAGCAGTGCTTGACCCTGGTGGTGGTGGCAAAAAAATAATTTGAAGCTATCTACAAGATTGATTTAATGACTAAAGCTTTTCTAGATAAGACCTAACAGCTGTTGTAGGACCTTTTAAAATGTTTCCAACATTTCTCTAGCAGTCATTATATTGTTTGATCCTAACAACTATCCTAGCAGATAAGCAGGGCAGATATCTCTAAATGAAAATGAGAAAACCAACGCTGGGAGTGGTGGCTCACACCTGTAATCCTAGCACTTTGGGAGGCTGAGGCAGGAGAATCGCTTGAGCCCAGGAGTTTGAGACCAGCCTAGGTAACAGAGTAAGACCTCATCTTCCCCCCTCCCCCAAAAATCAGCTGGGTGTGGTAGTGTACACCCTTAGTCCCAGCTACTCGAGAGGCTGAGGCTTGAGCCCAGCAGTTTGAGCCTGCAGTGAGCAGTGATTGTACCACTGCACTCAGCAGTGTGTACTGGCAACAGAGTGAGAGCCAACTTCAAAAAACAAAATTAAAAAACAACAACAACAAAACCACCAAGGTTCAAAGAGGCTACACAACTTGCCCAAGTAGTAAACAATGGCCAGAATCAAGAACCTAGGTTTTATTTCTATGCTGCTGCTTTTCTATCACTTTGTTTCACTGTACACTACTTAGGAGGAAAAAACAAAGGCCAGAATTTGACAGGAACTTGACAGGACTTAGCTTATCTAAAACACACATGACAAAACTGTGCTCAGAAACTATTATTGTACTAAGTTTTTGGGGGAGGGCAGGGGAACTGAATTAAAAAACCAAGCTGCAAAATTTGTTGGTAACTGGCAAGAGGGAAAAAAAACTCATCATATTGCAAATCTTAAAATATTTTTCAAAAGAAAACACTGCTAAAACCTCAGTAGTGTGAATATTACAAGATAAAGTATACCTCCTGATGCAAAGTTGAAGAAAAATAAAAGGTATATCTAGAAGAAAATGAGGAATGAAAGACAAGAATGAAAAGCATCCTTTGAAACAAGAAGACATATGACAGTGCCTAGACAGAAAACCTGTTCTTTTGCTGTATGTGATTAGATATCCAGGCTGCTAACAACAGGACACTATAGGAAAGAACACACAGCAATAAAAGGCAAGCATGTTTTTTTTGCATGACAGAATAGTAGGTCTCAGTCCTATCAGACACACTCTCCCCTTTGCAATCACATGTATTTAATACCTTCCCTTCCATTCCAAAATGGAATTTATAGATGACATGACCCAAGTACACACAATTTTCAAAACCAAATAAATACAATGCCCTAATTGATGCCTTATTATCATATGTTTGGACTGAAAAATAAAAATATCAGAAACCATTCTGGATAAGTACAGGAAAGTAAAAGAGCAGAGGTATAGACCAACACTTGAAAAAAATTATTAGGATAAGTAATAATGAAAATGAAGAAGTAACCTTATCTGAAGTTGGAACAATATGCCAAGGTAAGTAACAGTCAAAGCAGAGAAACTGAAGAAGTACATTACTCTGTCAAATGAGCTAGGGCTTATTTATTTATAAAGGGTGGCGTCAAAATAATCCCCTAGGTCATGTTATAGAATGGGGTAGGAAAAAACCAATCCTTCTGCCTTGAAATCGTTGAGACATATAATCAGTGTCCAGTCTGTAAAAAGTCCTCGGAAACTATACTCTTTAAATGATACAATAAAGAAGGGAAGATGGATTAGAAAAAAAAACAAAAAACAGTACTGCAAGAGGCAACAAAGCAGTTGCGTAATAGATTAGGGATACTTTTAAGATAAAATAGAAAATGACAGTTATCTCAAAATAAAATTTCCGTCTCACAACCTAGATTTCTTATCATTACATATACACATGGGCAATATTATAAAATGTTAAAGTAGTCTACATTAAAGAAATGCAGTGCAATTCCTGCATTCCATGTGTCTCAATTTAATAACTGAAGCCTGAACAGGAATCTCAAAACCAATTTTCAATCAGTTTTGTTGCTTTTGCAGTAATAACACCACTGCACTGAAATCTCTTTCAACTAAATATGCAAGCTGGAAATTCTGTAATACTTAGAGAACAGAATGTGCAGAGTGAATAGATGACTTAATTATTTTAAGACAATATCTTTATTTCACTTAAGCTTCCCTTTTCATACCAATGATAATAGTACGACAGAATGCTAAAGCCAATACCCCAAGATGACTGTTCCTTATCTCTTCAGTCAGTCAAACACTAATCTAGGTACTGCTGTCAAATCAATTGATTTTAAGGTATAGATATTATGTAGGTGGACCTGATGCAACCAGGAGAGCCCTTTAAAAGCAAGGTTTTCTCTGGCTGTTGGCAGAAGAGGAAGTCAGAGATATTAAAAAATGAGAAGCCTCTGGCATGCTGTTGCTGACTCTTAAGCTGGAGGGGTCAGTACAAGACCTAGATCCAGAGTAGCCCCTAGAAGCTGGGAGTGCCCTCCTGCTGACAGCTAGCAAGAAAATGTGGACCTCAGACGTTAAGCTACAAGAAAATGAATTCTGCCAATAAACCGATTAGTTTGAAAGTGGATTATTTCCCTGGAACCTCCAGATAAGAAACCAGCCAGTCTGGCTGACACCTTGATTTCAATCTTGTGAGACCCTGAGCAGAGAATCCAGTCAAGCCCAGCTTCTGACTTACTGTGAGCTAGTCAAGTGTTGCTGTAAGCTGTTAAGTGTGCGATAACTTGTTATGCAGCAATGGAAAACTAAGGCCACAACCTTCTTCGAATTTAACAAGCTATTTGTTTAATTTCTCATGAAGGTTTTTCAGTTTTAACATGTATTACAAAATGATCAATGTGTATTTGTAGAGGGGTTAGCTTGAGGGAACATACAGAAGTCAAGGAAGATGCAGAACAAATCTTCATTGATTTGGACTGTCTCGCACATTGTAGGACATCTAGCATACCTGGTCACTGTGGCAATCAGAATACCCTCATAATTTTCCAAAATGCAGTGTAAGGAGGTGGCACTGCTTTACTGAGATCCACTGCACTAGAATAAGCATATCTGATCAGAAAAAATTTAGAGGATTTGCCATAATCAAAACTCCCTTGAAAATATGTGTTGTAAACTTCTCTCTTCTCTTGAGCCCTTTCTATTTCAACTGGCAATAAACTGATTTTAGTTTTAAGATGTTAACCTCGATGTCAAATGCCATTTTGCACAATAGGTTACTAGGAAATATCTCTTTTGAAAAAGTTTCTAAAATCTGAAGGCAATTATTTTTGTAAGTTACCAACAAAGCTATTCAATTTCATTTTTAATCCAAGGTAAAACAATAACAGCAATGTCCAAAAAAAGAGTTTAACAAGTCTCAAGGGAAACGGAAGCCCAAGTAGTGTTCAAAAGACCTCAGTTAAATCCTCACATGGATTTAATGTGATTCGACTACAGTGATTCCCCATCTCTGCCTTTCAATTCAAAGTTCCAAATTCTTGGAAGAAAAAAACCTGACCAGCCCAGTTTGGGTCAGGTATGGACTCCTGGATCAGCCAGCTATTGCCATAAGTGGCAGAGTCAGGGAGTAGAAACATAGTTATTAGGAGTCCAGCTATTGCCATAAGTGGCAGAGTCAGGGAGTAGAAACATAGTTATTAGGAGTCCAGCCTTGAGAACTGGGAAAACTTCCAGAGAGGATACACTAAGCTGGGCAGCTCCAGAAGACATTCTAATACACTCATTTTTACCATGCAGAGGTGCATAACTCATTTGAGTTATATTTATCGTCTTTGAAGTGTTTAAGAAATTATCATACTATATGCATATATTATTGCATTGTTGCTTAAAACTTATCTATATGATAATATAGTCTTCAAAGATAGATATCAAAATGTTAACAGTGCTTATCTTTAGGATGCAACCTTAAGCAGCTATGCATTTTCTTCTTTATTTGCATTTTTTTCTACAATGAATATATAGTACTCATTATTGGTGGAAAACACCTTTCCCTCTCTTCTGGTTTCTAAGAGGAATTTCTACCAAATATTGCTGGTCTCTGCACCCTTTAATTACTTTACCTCAGGAAAGGATGACTCATTTGAGTGGTAAATCTGGGAAAGATAAATGGGGTGTGCTCAATCCAGCACCACCCTAGAGGTTCCATAAGGAGCCTCAAGTTCTCATGGTTTCTTCCAGGCCACCCTGGCTGCTGCTGCGTGGGACAGGGTGGATGGTGAGTCTTATTCTGGAGGTTAGTCGGCAAACTCATTTGACTCGCACACGAAAGCAAGTCCTCCAACTTAGCCCTTATCACAAATAGAATTGATTTTTAGGATCCTTATCTAAATCCTTTATGTCTCAATATTCAGAACATAAGCAAGAAAAAGAGGGCTTTCATTAGGCTTTCCTCGATACACCAGACATGTTTACAAAATCCTTTCACATCCATTTTAAAAGAAGGAAATAGGTTAAACTTTCCTTAATTACCATTACTTTCCCTTTGTCATTTAATTTCAGCTTTCTTGGTATATTCAGTTCTATAATTTGCTAATTCATTATCTGCTTAATTTTCATATTCTGATAATGAAATGTTGAAGTCTCATAGAATTTAAAACTGGGGAAAAAAACTTAAGGTCCAGTATAGTCATTGCACATATATCCAGTATATTCATTGCACATAATGAATTTATGGTCAGACAGATTAAGACCAGGGTCACAGGATGAATTACTGTCAAAACCAAGTTTTAGTACTCAAATTTCTTGTCTCTAGTTTTTTACATACACTATGACACCTCTTAAGCACAATTCTATTTTTATCTCTGCAGTATTTCTGCTAGCTTTCCTATGTATTTTGTTTCTCTGTTCAGATAATCATTCATTCATCAACTGATTCTAAATGCATAGCTGCATAACATGCTTAACATGTGTCTCCCATGTTCTTGGTACATGACAAACTGAATTCTACTTCTCTTTGGCTACTGCTCTGACATCAATTTTATCTTATGTTGTGACTGGGCAGTCCTGCTTTTCTTGATGTCTCGTCATGATAGGCTGGTTTGTCTCTTAGTAAACTTAAGCAAGTCTCTCTCTCTTTTTTTTTTGAGTTGGAGTCTCACTCCATTGCCCAGGCTGGAGTGCAGTGGCACGCTCCGGCCACCGCAGCCTCGACCTGCTGGGCTCTAGCAATTCTTCCGCCTCAGCCTTCCAAGTAGCTGGAACTACAGGCGTGCACTAACACACCTGGCTAATTTTTTATTTATTGAGAGACGAGGTCTCACCAAGTTGCCCGGGTGGGTCTCAAACCCGCAGGCTCAGGTAATCCACTTGCCTCGGCCTCCCAAAGTGCTGGGATTACAGGCTGAGCCACCAAGTCCGGCCAGCAAGTCTCTTATAAGCAACAGATTGTTCTTTTTTTTTTTCTTTTTTTACATTTCATGGATTTATTTTTGCAATGATGGGGCCTTACTATGTTGCCCAGGCTGGTCTTGAACTCCTGGATTCAAGTCAATTTTCCTGTCTTGGCCTCCCAAAGTACTGGCATGACAGGTGTGAGCCACCACACCTGATCAGATATTTAGCCAGTAACCACCATCACTCCTTTTAATTTTGATGAATCTTATCAGTCCAGTGGCATAAACATTAGAAATGATGCATTTGTGCTATACTCTATCATCCTATAGATTTGTTATTTTCCTGTCATTTTCTTTTTCAATTTAACAGGATTTGTATAGGTGTAAAACTATTTTCTCTTTAAATAAAAGATAAATTATTCAAGCTGCCTACTGTCTTCCTTTTTCAAAAAAACTTTCAAATCTTATTTTCCTCATTTATCTTTTGTTTTTTATTATATTTTATCATTTTAAATTATACAATTCATGTAAGTGATATATAAATATGTACTAAAGCATACAGAGTAAAAGTAGAAATCCTTTATCCTTCTGCCCACCCCCTAAAATGCCACTCCCCTCCACAGAGGTAAGCACTAGTAGCAGTTTGATATATACTCTTCCAAACTTTTTCCAATATCTACAATTTTGCTTTTTTTCTATTGACGCTCCTAATCTGAAAACAACATAGAATAACTATTCTCATTATTTTCAACTTAAGAATTAATAAGTTTATAAACTCTAGAGTGACATAAAATTTACATTGTTATGTTTGTCTTTCTTCCCACTTCACTCTATCCTGGTAAAATTTGTACTATCTTATGAGAATCCCCGTGGGCATGCTACAGTCTGTAAAAAGGCTTACACTGTGCAGTGCAGTAACCAGTAGCAATATGAGTCTATTTAAATTTAAATAAAGACTAAATAAAATTTAAAGCTCAGCTTCTCAAATCCACTATCCACATTTTAAGGGTTCAAAAGCCATATGTGATTGGTGGCTACTGTTTTGGACAGTACAGAGTCATTCTCCAACATTAACACTTCAGAAAGTTCTATTGGACAGTGCCAGTCTAAAACTTGGTCAACTTTATTTATTTAACAGTTAAATACCCTTTAGTAAAATTCTTTCAAAGCTCCATTACTTTTTGTAGCCATTTTCAGAATGTCTCCATCCACAGGAAATGTCCCCTGGTCTGTTACCTGGGCACCTAATGTTTTCTTCTAGCTTCATGAGGATATTGTTCTTCTTCAAAGTCTAAAGTCTCAAGGTGTTTTTGCTATGATATTTTAAAATCTTTTTTTTTATGCTGAAAGTTGTTTATCTTTGTTTTAAATTTTAAAACTTAACAAGTGTCCAAGAAGGGAAGAAATTTTTTTTGTTGTGGAACTCTATAAACTCTCAATAACCACACTGAGACAGGCTTTCAGTTCAGAAGTTTTCTCTAATTTTTGGCTGGGGGTGGTGACTCACGCCTATAATCCCAGCACTGTGGGAGGCCAAGGTGGGTGGACTGCTTGAGCCTAGGAGTTTGAGACCAGCCTAGGCAATAGAGTCAACTTTGAGTGTACAAAAAAAATTTTTTTTTAATTAGCAGAGCATGGTGATGCATGCCTGTAATCCCAGCTACTCAGGAGGCTGATACAAGAGAATCGTTTGAGCACAAGAGTTCGAGGCTGTGGTAAGCCATGATTATGCCATTCCAGTGCCTGATTATTTTTTTTGTGTTTTTTTTTTTTTTTGAGTTGGGTCTCACACGGTCGCCCAGACCGGAGTGCAGTGGCCGCTCCCTCAGCCTCCCAAAGGCGCGGGATTACAGACTGAGCCACCGAGCCCGGCATCAGTTCCTGATTATTTAAGAGTTATATATTCCAACCTTTTCTACTTCTGCAAGTTTACTTTTTGAAAGCTTGTATACACTCAATAGGTTTTCTAGATACATTGGTTCTGCTGTGTTGTTATTATTAGCCTGCTGAATTTCACTACTTTTATGTATATTTTGATTTTCTGTTGTTCACATAATTTTGTACCCGTTTGCTAGTTCACTAATACATAATTGGTCTGATGTGGCCTGGCACTCCATATTTTGCAATATTCTTTTTGCATTTCAAATGGTGAACACTGAAAATTTCCCAATAGTTTCTGTTCTGTAATCTACTTTATTTGAGACTATAACTCCAGCCTTTCTCCAAATCTTCAGTATCACCTATTTCTCTGCACTGTGGCCTCCTTCCTGCCCTGTACTGCCACCATTGATATTTTTAGTTATTTTTTTTCCCCAACACATTGCTTTCTTCAGACATTAGCTATTGTGCCTCTTCGAATACTCTATCAGTTTGCTTCTATTTGCTTGAGTCATCAAGCAGTGAGGCCTGTGTGGGTGGGTTCCTCTTTCTTTCTAATGTTGTGACACTTATTAATTATACCCGAGTTAGTATCTCTCTCCAGTTTTCACATTGTTTTAGAAGTCGGTTTTTCTGGGATTCAATGTCATTCCTATTTGTGTAAGATATCTCCGCTATGACTTGCTCTGCTAGCTTTTCAGAAGTCTCTTTTAGAGGTTTGTTTTTTAAAAAGAAGTCTTCAAAATAAAAATAGCCTATCATGGGCATGCAGCATATGTTCCAAAAGTTCCTTTTTAAGACTGTTATTATTGGGAAATCGGCATGTTTCCACAAGGAGGAAAAATATTATAGACAATAGTTATGGTCCCACACCAGTTCACAAAAGCAGCCTTAAACTATAATGTTCCTGAAGCATCTCCATGGCAAAAACTCATCCAGTATTTGTGCTATAAAGACAGAAAAACTGGCAGGTAGATAAGATGAGACTGTTCTTCCTCTTAAGGACACTACAAATTCTTAAGATGTTGCTATATTTTAGAGAAATATCCAAAATCATTTTCTTGACTGATGCATTAAAGAATTTGAAGAATGTTGTAGGTGAGGCCTGAAAAGTCAGAACAAAATAACAGAGAGGGACTAGGAAAGTGTGGCAGGTTTAGAAGACATAACGAAAGCTGTTGATCTTCCTGACCATTTCTCCAGAACTAGTTCTGCCATTTTAGACCCAGCCCTACACCAACTCAAGGAAAAGATCAGAAATGATACTGGGTTCCTTGCTCACTTTTGTAGGTAATAGGTAAGGGGAGTTCTAAGCAGCAGAAGGATCTGGAAGAGAATGGAAAGAAAAGGGAGTTCCTGTGGTCCATCCATTAGGTATTCCCAGATGGACAGGGGTAGATAAATGATGCATACAGCAATATATGTATGTTGAAGATAGTCTAAGTGTAAAGTCTTTGCAGAGCAATCCTTAATCCATTAGAATTCTAACTGTCAATCACAGAGGCTATCCAATCATGAGTATCTGAAAGTGTTCTTGGTATAATTACAATCTTATGTTAACCAAAGACATTTAGAAATTCAAATTCTTTCAGCAATAACTTTAAACTGCCATTAACTGCATCAATCTATAATTTTTCATCTTTAACTCTACTCAAGAAATCTGCAAAGATATGATCTGCCTTATCAATGAATATCATGAACTCAAAAAAAAAGAATGTGGAAAACAGAAAACATCCACAGCTCATATAAACGAAGAGCATTTTTTAAAAACTGAGATATAATTCACATACCACAAAATCTACACTTGTGAAGTGTACAATTCAGAAGTCTTAATATGTTCACAAGGTTGTCAGCTAATGCCACTATCTACTTCAAGAGCAATATACCATCACCCTAAAAAGAAACCCTGTGCTCATCAGCAGTCTCTCCCCATTCTTTTCCTGCCATGGCCCTGGCAGCCACTAATCCACTTTCTGTCTCTATGAATTTGCTTATTCTGGCCATTTCATATACATGAAATACATACTATTTGTGACTTTTTGATCTGTCTTCTTTCACATGGCATTTTTTCAAGATTCATTCTCACATGTGTCAGTAATTCATTTATTTTTATAAATTTTTCTTATGCATTTATCACCTTTTATTTATTCATGAGTAGCATTTTTAAAATGTGTTTTTGCTATCTATATTAGCTCTCAGGATTACTCATGATTCAACTCAAGACACATACTTATTATTCATACACTAATCTCTTGGCCCACAACGCTGATCACCAGCATTTTACACTGTGTCAATTTATAAATCGTCTCATATATTATAATCTTCATTATTTTGGGTATCTTGTATTTTAGTAAATACATCACTTCTTGGGCTTTCCATCTATCACCCCTTCTTCTAGAAATGCCCCTTCCCTCTAGCCCTTCAATATGGTTAATGTGACTCTGCTCCTGTCTACAAGTCCAAGAAGGAGCACCTGATTCAAGCTGAACCAAGGAGGTCCTTCACTGGAAATGTGAAATCGGGAGTAAGATTGTTTCCAACTAGCTGCTTTCACAATTGCAGGAGCTGTAATCTCAGGAGCTTTTGGATGTTACCATCATCTGCCATATAGACTAAGAAACTGAGAAAGCTAGTCTGCAAGATGAGACAAATGAATTAGGAGACAAAAAAAAGGAGAATAACAGAGATAAGAGATGGTGCAGGAATTCCTGGATTCCCTCTGGTGCACTAGTCCCTGATTACAGACCATTCCTAAGGCCAGCTACAGTTCTGCCTTAGATTCTAAGGGACATTCTACATGTTATAATAAATCCCTCTTGCTGCTTCAAGTTAGTTGGAGAGGTTTCCATTATCTCTAGCCAATAGTCCTGATATAATTATATAATTATCTACCCTGTAAGATTTTAAGCTTCTTATTAGCAAGAGCTCAACCTCTATAGCACCCGTTACCCAAACCCATACTTATTTAAATAGCAAACTCAACACTAAGGGTATCTGGCCCTATACCGGGGAAGTGATAGCCAGTTAGAGGACCAAACTTCACCTGAATGCAGCCTATTTGTGAAGTTATTCCTTACTTGTACCCTACATCTCTATAATAAAATAAAATTTAACTAAAAAAATAACATATTTATTTACCACCTGTGCTAAATAACTACCTGTGGTAGATAATCTGGAAAATTCTCTAAAAAAAACACTCAAGACTGCTTGGATGAATGAGTAAAGAAAAGTTAGAATTTGTGTCCATTTTATTTGTTTGTTTACTTATTTATAGAGTTGGAGTCTCACTCTGTTGCCTTGGTTGGAGTGCAGTGGCACGCTCATGGCCACCCAGCCTCGACCTGCTGGGTTCAGGTGGTCCTTCTGCCTCAGCCTTCCAAGTAGCTGGAAGCCACTGTGCCCAGCTTATGTTCATTTTATTAAAAGGCTTTATCATTGTATCACCAACTCAATATATCTTTACACCCATGTTGTAAAAAATCACTTAATTTCCTCAGAAAGTAAGCTGTTTTTTGTATTTCACTATTGCGTGCCCATTTATACTTGTTCGGTAAATGTTTTAAGTTCTTTAAAAAGCAAAGTGTTGGCCGGGTGCAGTGGTTCATGCTTGTAATCCCAGCACTTTGGTAGGTGGAGGCGAGAGGATTGCCTGAAACATGGGTTCGAGACCAGCCCGGGCAACATGGTGAGACTTCATCTCTACAATAAATAAAAAAATTAGCCGGGCATGGTGGTGCACGCCTGTAGTTCCAGCTACTTGGAAGGCTGAAGCAAAAGGATCGCCTGAACCCAGCAGGTCAGGGCTACAGTAACCATGAGCATGTCACTACACTCCAGCCGGGGCAACAGAATGAGATTCCAACTCAAAAAAAAAAACAACCCAAAAGCAAAATGTTAATATTCTTCTAAGGATTTGAAATTTTTTAAGAACAAGTACCTTCTATTTCCCTTTTAAGCAAGCTCCCACAGAACCTAATAAAGAATAATACTCAGTCTACAGAGATATAAATGAGTAGCTCCTTTCCTTGGATTTATTTTCTCCTTCTGTAAACAGGATATATTAAGCACCAATAATTCCCATAAAGATAACATACATGTAATTAAACAATACCACATACATCTGATTATTACACAATGTAGACTGAGAAGGCAATGAAACACTCTTGAACTGACTGCACAGGAAATGCACTTTAGTAAGCTTGCTCTCTCACCCAGATGAAGGGGTTACTGCCATCACTGACCTCTGCACAGTCCATTCCCTGTGTGTTCCTGGGAGTCTTTACTTCCTTATGCACAGTCCTTTTCCCAAAAGCAAATCCGGGATTTGTCACCTAATTGGTTCTTAGGGGGGATAACAGAGATAAAACCAAAAATCCAAAATATTTTCTTAAATCCCTATGAAAAATTCTATAGGGATAGACAGGCTAATCCTTCAAAGTCTAAGACTTGGTTCCTGAATGGATTTTGCGTCACACTGTTTAATGCCCCTACCTTCCCTAAGATATACTTAAATTTTTAAAATTACACTTCTAATATTACAAGGACTTAAAGAGGTGGTATCGCCTCTAAATTACTGAAGAATTCCAACTGAATATAAGCACTGGGGAAGTTTCTGATGGTCTTGACCATAAGCTGGCTTCTCTGTAGCTTGAGGGAACTGTGTTGGTCAAAGCTCTGAGAGACAAAGTGCTACTTATTTATCACAGTCTCCTTGCAAAAAAATTCAATCCTCTAACTTTAAAAAATGGCTCACACTAGGAACTGCTAAAGTTTCCTTCGACCCAAACTATTAGGGCAGGAAGGGACTTCAGAAATCTACTTTATTTCACAAATGAGAAAATGAGGTAGATAAAAGATATGACCAAATCCACAGAGTAATTTGTTAAAACCTCCATACTTTGGATACGAAAACTCAGACTTCCAATTGCTCATTTCATTACACCACCTACTTAAAATATATAAGTATGGACACTATTGAAATTCTGCTGTTTTCTAAGAGGAAAAAAAACAAAAGTCAAAAGGTACAACCTTCTGATTTTCAAAGTGAGAGGTAGAGGTAGAGATATCACATCTCATTTCATGGAAGTAAATGACTTTTCCTTAAATATCACTCCACGGTTCAGTTTTTAAAAATTGTCACTGAAGTATAAATGTCACGATGGGCTTGCCCTGGAGGCCGAGTGAAAGGAAACCAAGTACCAGATCTTCCCTGCAATCTGTAGGTTTTTCACCATAATGAACTATGGTAGCTATTGATTTTGTGTACACAAAGTTATCCCTATTCCCCCTATTCCATTAATAAAGTCTATAGTTCCTTGGACAGAAGGATGGGCATGTGTCCCAAGCCTGGCTAATCAAGTATCTCACATTACTGGCAAGAGTCTAAGGTGTTCTAACACCTCAGGCCCTGCTCTCCAGAGGCTGGAACTCCGCAGTCAACCAGAATCCTTCCCTGGAACCCCGTGTTCAACACAAATGCTAATAAAGTAAACTGCCTCCTGTTTCCCACAATGTGGAGAATGCTGTCTGCAGCAGGAGAACCTATGAGCAACAATCGAAGAGAAACAGAGATAGGCAGAGATGAGAGACAGTCTGGCAGGGTCAAATAATCCTTGGTTCTCATTCCTGAGCTGGTTCCTTTGATCTTGTAAATTAATCCTGTATCTTTGTCAACTACAGAAGCAAAAATTTTTTTTGAGGGGGGGAGGATTTAAAATAGTTTGAATTGGGTTTCTGTCACTTGCAACTCAAAAATCCTAATCTGTGGCTGGGCACAGCGGCTCAAGCCTGTAATCCCAGCACTTTGAGAGGCCAAGGAGAGGGGATTCCCTGAGTTCATGGGTTTGAGAACAGCCTGGGCAACTTGGCGAGACCTCATCTCTACAATAAGTCAAAAAATTCGCTGGGCGTGGTAGTGCATGCCTGTAATTCTGGCTACTTGGAAGGCTGAGGTAGAAGGGTCACCTAAGCCCAGTAGGTCGACATTGGGGTGGCCGTGAGCATGCCTGCCACTGCACTCCAGCCTGGGCGACAGAGTGAGACCCAACTCAGAAAAAAAAAAAATCCTAATCTATATTTACCACAGGAGAGGGGACTGAATATACACTGCCCTTAATACATGGAAATCAATACATTTTTGTTAAATTTTTTTTTTTTACTTTAGATGCCTTTAGACAGGCTCCATTGTCACTTCTATCTAATGCTCCTAATATCCTACACCTACCAAGTTTACTGATTCCACTATCTGACCCCTGAAAGTATCAGAGTTTGCCAACACTTCCCTAGGATGTCCCTAGAATTAAAAAAAAATCTTAATATAAGCTTACTTCAATTGATTTTCAATAAGGTTAGAATATAAAACATATTCCAGATAATACAAATTAAATGAGATTTTACCTAATCTAAAACATCAAAAAGATAAATCTGGTTGTCAACATGATAGTATGCAAGGAGGTAAAATTTCAAAATTTAAAGCAAATCCAACAGATAGATGGCTACTTCAATATAATTTAGTAGCATGCTTTTTAACTTATAAAAACAGAAATCAATAACAACAAATCTCAGGACCTACCTCCAATAAGGCTCCAGTTTGGAAGAATTTCAAAGGCTTTTCAATTGAATAATAAAGGCTGTGGTAGCTACCCTTAGCCAGGTAGGCTCGGACCAGACCAACTGCTATAACAAGCCACCTAATAAAAGAAAAAAGAGAAATCAGAAAAAAAAAAAAGGCAAGGATTTAGGGTAATTGAAAGATGTAGCAATAACAGATATTGCTAAAGGTGACCTCAATAATCAGTATCCTGGATTTATGGGTGGTAGTTTTTAAATGCCAAGTTGTAGGACAAGGAAATGCTGCACCAAGAGCACCCTACCTAGAGTGCTCAGCAAAAGCTCAGTGACACCTCACCCATCTGGAGCTTGGCTTTTTTGGCAACATTATCTGTTAAGAACAAGGCCAAAATGAAGGGAATAAGTTAAAATGGTCCTTGTGCAGCTAAATTAGGTGCCAGAAAGTCTAAGTCAAGAGAAAAAAACTGGTTAAAGGAAAATTTTTAATGGCCTATATAATTAAAGAGTCTTTAATGCTAATAGGGTAGAGAGAAGATGCTTTAAACTATTTTTATAAGTGTCTCACTGGAATATTCCCATATCTTAAAATCTATCCTTTTAAAAATGCAAATGAAATAAGAATAAAAGTGTTTTTTTTTTTTTAAAGAATAAAAAGTTTTTTAGTTGAATTTTCCATAATCAACTCAGAAAAGAAAGCCAGATCAAAACAAACCACAAAACAGGGAAGCACTTAGGCATACAACTGTGAATGTCACACTTCTATTTCACTATCCTTCTCAAAAACAAATTCTCAGGTCCTGTAATTTTTTACTTAAGTTCCATAATGAAACAAATGACCTTTAATTTTAAGGTATGTCTCTTAGAAGGCAGTAATAGATTTACATAAATGTACAATCTCGATGTGATCTGTGTTATTTCTAATGACTTATCATACAAGGACATCAAATAAGAGTTCATAAAAGAAAAAATTAATTCCTTAATGTGTAACTGGTTCGGCATCAGAAGCCTAGAAAAAAACTTACTCTTACTTTGCTCTCACAATTCCAATTTTCTCCATTTAAGACACCACTCCATACTCTCCACCCCATTCTATATGTTTCTCACTTAGGAATAGACATCTTCTTACCAATATACCTTAAAATCCCTCTCCAGTCCAATGGTCTCATCAATGCCGTTGATAAGACAATAAGAATTTTATATAAATAAATACACACACACACACACACACACACACACTCCTAAATGTTCCTTGAATGGTCAATCTGTGTGAGCATTTATGTGACAAAGCTTATATCTGTACTAGTTCTTCACTGGCCTGTGAGTCAAGATAAATGATTTCTAGATCCAGAACTTCTAACAAGTTCTATGATCTCAAGCAAGTTACAAATTGTCTGAGCCTAGGTTTCCACACCTATCATTTCTAATACTAGCAATAAACCTAGGGTCCTCCCAGGATATATTTATTTTTGTGAAAAAAAAGCAAGGTGCTGAACTATAAATATACATTTACATTTGGGTTTTTTCTTTTTTTAAAAAAAAAGGTGGAGAGAACATATATATTTGCTTGTATCAGCATGCTAAGGATACACAGAACTAGTTGCCTCAAAGGAGGGGATCTGAGTAGAAGGGAAGGTGGGAGGAAAGATTTTCACTTTATGCTCTTGTGTATATTTTGAATTTTGGACCCTGCCAATGTATTACCAACTTTTAAAATAAATAAACTGGATGCTCACTATAGTTTTTTCAACTTTTCAGTATGTTTAAAATTTTTCATAATAAAATGTTAGAGAAATTTTTTTTCACCAATGATTGTAACTTCAAAACACATAACACATAGTCCGATCTGTGATCCTCCTCACCAAAACCCCGGGGATAGAGAATTGCAGAGCTGAAGGAACCATCAAGATCACCCAGCCAATTAGTTTCACTTATGAAAAAACGGAGACCCAGAGAAATAAAGCGATTTAGTCAAAATCACACAGCTAGTGTCAGAACTAAAAACCTGCCGTGATAAGAGATGGACTGATATGAGGGAGACAGGAAATGGGTAAAACCTGTTCCTAGGGTGTATACTTCTCCCTTCCCAGTAACTCTGCCTTCCACTCCCCAGTTTCTTCCCTACCCCAATACATCCTAAAAAGTCTGAACTCATTCAGAGCACAGTTCTTCTCACGTCACTGGCCAAAAACTTTGAACGCTTTCTCCACTACCTTTCAGACGAAAGCGCAGCCTGGATTTTGAAAACAGCCGCCTAAATGAATGGTCACTCTGCAGCCACTGCTGCCTCCACTCCCCCTGCTTGGAGCAGTTCTCCGTTCGTGACTCGCCGCCCGGGCTGTCCTCGGCGCTGCAGGACGGCCCGGCCCACCGCCCCCCAGCCCTGCACCTGTGGCCGGCCCACCCTTCCTCCCACGGCCCTCCCGAGCCCGCGCCTGGGCAGCCTTCCCCGCGCTCCCGTGCCTGGGAACTTGGCTCGGCCCCCCAGCGCAGGCGGGAGCTCGCGGGCAGGCACCACCCGGGCCGATCCGGCGCTCGGTCGTCCTCGCGCCCGGGTGCCGAGTCCCGGACACCCAGCGCCCGGGCTGCGCGGCGCGCGGCGGGCCGCAGAGCTCCCTCCCCGGCCAGGCTGGCTCCCCGCCTCCCCGAGACCCAGCCTCACCCCGCCGTCATCACCACATTGTAGATGACCAGGTACGCCGTGGCCAGAGGCCCGGGGCCCTTCTTCTTCCGTGAGCCGCTGGCTTCGCCAGCCCCGGCCC